>NC_041223.1:27934626-27953450 GCF_002837175.3 Physeter macrocephalus | reverse complement strand
CTCTCCCTTTGCGGAGCACAGGCTCCGGACGCGCAGGCTCAGCGGCCATGGCTCACGGGCCCAGCCGCTCCGCGGCAAGTGGGATCTTCCCGGACCGGGGCACGAACCCGTGTCCCCTGCATCGGCAGGCGGACTCTCAACCACTGTGCCACCGCCAGGGAAGCCCAGGGGATGGCTTTTTGATTGTCGTAAGCTTCTTAGTATTACTTGATTTTTTAAACTATGTGCCATATTACTTATATAAAAGTTTAAATTAAATTTAAAATATTAGGTTAATTAGCCCATATGAAGTACATATTTCAACATGTTTTTAAATGAAAAACTATTTTTAATAAATATAAGATTCCAAAAAGCAGAATTGTACAAATGTTAAGTCTTTAAAATTATTATCGCACTGTATAATGTTCCTGTAATTATGCCTGTAAAGAGGTTCCATCAATCCTGGATTTTTATGTTTTTCACGTAAGGCATATTTTCTTTTGCTGTTTATTGAAAAGCTGAGTTACTTGATCATGAACATGAACCTTGAAGGTCCAGTCTGGCTCACACACATGCACAATGGTTTCCATGATTATTTGAAATCCTATGGAGTCATCCATTGCTAATTCAAACCTGGCCGGGCTGCCTGATTCTAATCTCATCCCAGGGTGAATTGAGGTTAGCTGCTAGATGGAATGTTCAGTTCAGTTGACTGTGAGCCTGGTGCTGAGCTCCATGTGAGCTGAGTGCTCCAGGAAGCCAGGTGATAAATCGAAGAAAGAAAGATCACATGAGGTTGCTGTTTTAGCATAGGTCCTCTTCTGCAAGAATACTGAGCAGAGCTGTAAGTTAGTTACAAAGAGGATATATACGGCTTAGCAGGACTTCAAAGGACTAACTCATCTGGAAAAAACTTCCTGTGCCAGTGAGGGCTGAATTCAGGCTATACTCGTCTTTGGATAGGTGTCTGATGAAGATTGTATTCTTAGAATGCCTTCCTAACATTTAGCTAAGACCACTCATCCTTCACAACACCTTTGACTTAAGGAAAATAGACAAGAGTGCCCACCTGACAACTCTTACGATCAGACATTAACGCCTCCTGCACCCACCCCGGAAAGATCCTATCTAGTCCACACCTAACTGATTCCCTGAAAAACCTCCATGTTAAAGTAGACTTGGGTATCTGAGCATCCCAGCTGCAGATGAGTGACGATACTGCAAGGGTATCCCAGAATTCCAATGATGGTGAAAAACTTTAAATACCCTGAAAAAAAAAAAAAAAAAAAGCTAGTATCTGAAGGAGACAAAAGGAAAAAGAATCTCTTTGGTTTTTTGATTAGCAAGAGGGACACACTACTTTGTGTGCAAAAACCTACGCCAACTCCTAAATAGCCTTCTTTTGGTCAGTTTAAATCATATCATAAGAGGTAGCTGAATTTATGTTTAAAAAGTACGTATACATTTTAGACTAAATAATGTTGAAAGATGTACACTATACATTCTTATAAAGCAGCCTTAAAATTTTTTTAATTATACATGTCTATTGCAGATATTTTTTAAAAAACAAAAAAGTACAAAGTAAAAAATAGCCCAAATGCTATCACCCAGGAAAACCTATTTTGTTAATACCTTTCCAGACATCTCTATATGAACACACATGCAATTTTATACAAATGGGGCCATGCCCTTCATACTGTTGTCTAACTGGGAGACTTCTATACTCTTAATGGGTAGATAAACTTCCATCAGGCGTGGTAGTACCCTGGCTTTTTTCTCTTTTTTATTTTTTTAAATTTTTTTTCTGGGGTGAGGGTACTTCCCTCAGTCTCCTGCACATTTTATTTTTCTACATTTTTTACGGTAGGTCCTTGTTGGTTATCTATTTTAAATATAGCAGTGTATACATGTCAATCCCAAACTCCCAATCTATCCCTCCCCCACAACCTTCCCCGCTGGTAACCATAAGTTCACTCCCTAAGTCTGTGAGTCTCTTTCTGTTTTGTAAATAAGTTCATTTGTAACATTTTTTTTAGTTTCCACATATCAACAATATCATACGATATTTGTCTTTCTCTGTCTGCTTATTTCACTCAATATGATAATCTCCAGGTCCATCCATGTTCCTGCAAATGGCATTATTTCATTCTTTTTAACGGCTGAGTAATATTCCATTGTATATATGTACCATATCTTGTCCATCGACAGATGAATGGATAAAGAAGATGTGTTCTCCTTTTTAAAAACCGTCCTTTTGCATGCTCAGTGTATCTGTTTTACACATTAATACCATATCTTGAAACTGCATTGTCCAATACAGTAGTCACTAGCCATGTGTGACTACTTAAATTTAAATTAATGAAAATTCAATAAAGTTTAGAATTCAGTTTCTGAGTTACACTAAGCACACTTCGAGGGCTCAGTAGCCACATATGGCTACACAATTGGACAAGACTGAATAGTTTCATCATTGCAGAACATTCTGTTGGACAGTACTGTGTTGGAACCAGATGTTTTTCAGACACAGACCACTTAAGGGCTGAGGTTTTATTGAAACACCTGAATTTTCCAAGAGCTCTGACTTTTTTTTTTTTTTTTTTTTTTTTTTTTTTTGTGGTATGCGGGCCTCCCTCTGTCGTGGCCTCTCCCGTTGCGGAGCACAGGCTCCGGACGCGCAGGCCCAGCGGCCATGGCTCACGGGCCCAGCCGCTCCGCGGCACGTGGGATCCTCCCGGACCGGGGCGCGAACCCGGTTCCCCTGCATCGGCAGGCGGACGCGCAACCACTGCGCCACCAGGGAAGCCCAGAGCTCTGACTTTTGACTCTTGCCAACATAATGCAGGGTTAAATCCCACTGTAGAAGCCAGAAGTCACAACTCAGCAACCAGCCATTTGGATAAAGAGGAAGTCTTTCCCACCATTTCCAGTGATTTCTCAACGATCCTGACTTCCAGATGTTCTCGTGACCAGAATAATGCTCTTCATAACACTCTGCTCCATTGATTGAGATATCGTGGCTCTTGTTCACTCAGAATGAGTATGAGAGTTTGAGGGTAGGTGCTCTCTGGTAGATTGGGTCCCATCCTACTTCAGCGTGGGAAAATCACTCCAAATTCAGAATATAAATAAAACAAGGACAATTAATGAGCAGCAGGGTCTGGGAACTGGATCCAAACCAACCATCCACCTGAAGTTCCTCTAGATCTTATGCTATAATGATGAGGAAAAGACTAGAAGGGGAAAAAAAACATGTGTTCAGTATCATGTTCTCAGGCTGAGCAAATAACCCCTCCCCCTTCTTGGTCCCTGTGTCTCTAGGGAACATAATACACAGGCTTGTTCCAATAATTTGAGAAGATAAACTTTCAAATTTTCAAAATTTATGTTCAGTTTGAATAAGCACCTAAAGTTACATGCTCTCCAGTCTCACACAAGCTCCCTTCTTAAATCTCTGGAGACTAAAAGTTTGGCAGTGAGAACAAACATTCTCACAGAAGGTTTCTCATCCTTCCTCCTTCCGCTTAAATTTTAACTTCCTCCAAATGGCCTTTGGGATTTCATTTCAACATGTCTTCCCCCAGTCCTAATAGGAGTATGGAAATATGAGAAGAAAATAGTAGCATGAAAAGTGATTTTCAATTTCTGTAAGTTCCCCAAATGGCCCAGTTTGAGGTCTGTAGGAAGACTTGGAGTCATTTCTCATTTGATCTGAACTGTCTTATCGCTGCTTATGAGCCGTTTGTGTTCAGTGATACCCATGTGACATGGAGGTCTTTCTCATCTCTGTATCCTAAGGAGCAGTCTTTGGAAGGGCTCTTGTCTTTACTTATTAATTTTTTCATTCCTTTGCTTAATAAACATTTATTGAGCAGTTGCTATGCACCAGGGAGAGAAGCAAGTGTCATTTTTACAAACATTAATAAGAAATGGCTCCTATCCTTAAGAAGCTCTAAGGGAAAAGAGAAGTAAGATGTGATGAATGCTAAGAGGGAATACTGCACAGAGGAGAGGCACCCACTGAAAAATGGGGGAGGAGGAGGGGGTCTAAGAAAGCTTTCTCCAGGAGGGGATGCTTGAACTGAGTCTTAAAGGATAGCTAAGAATTAGCCAAACAGTGAAGGTGGGAAGGACTATCCCAGCACAGTGAAAAAGGAGAATGGCACAATGTTTGCAGAAGGGCAGATAACGTGGTGAGGTTGGTACAATAAACCAATAAGGCTGGAGGTCAGACAGGGTCAGATGATGAGAGACCCTGTATTTCATTCTGAAAGTGATATAAAGCCGTTGAAGGCTTTTAAACATGGCAATGACAAGAGAGACTCATAATTTCAGAGAGATTTATGTGGTGTGTTTGTAGGGACTGGACTAAAAGGGGACACACATGAGAAGAGAGAGAGAGACACCATACTGATTGTGACTACAGTGCCTCAAACGAGAAATTAATGCTTAAATTAAGGGAGTATTGACGGTCTAGAAAGTGCCCAGTGATATGATTTCAATGTTAGGAGGTAAAATTTTCAGGATCTGATAACCAGTTGGACAAATGGAAGGGAACTAGAATAGTTTCAAGGATAACTGAGTGATTATAAAATAAACTAGTCTTTTAAGAGTTGCTTTGAGGGAGGGGTGGCTATTATCAGAACATCTACACTGGCATCTGAAATATGAAATATATGAAACATTCTTAATGCAAGAAACAGAAGAAGAGCACATTTTGGATGTTCTCTGCACATCACAACTGATTCTCATTATCCTTGAGAGCCTTGCTTCTCAGATTAGTGTTCTGTTTTCTAGACTTCAGTGACTCTCGAAACAAAGAAATCTAAGACATCATTTGCTATGTGCAATATTTTTAATTTTGGCATCAACCTATATAAGACCCTTTCAGTCATTTAGTCAACAATGTTTACTGAAATTTATTCTGTGCTAAGAATTGTAAGTACAAGAGAAAATAGACGCTTTATTCAAATTGTTCTTTATCTCATTTTTATTTGCATAGTTATTTGTTTGTTTGCTAATATCTAGTTATTATCGTCATACATTGGCACAGTGGTTCTCAAACTATAGCATGAATTAGAATCAGGTGGAGAGCTTGTTAAACTAATTTCCTGGGCCTTAATCCCAGAGATTATGATTCAGGAGGTCAGTCTGTGTAGGGTCCATGAATGTGCATTCCTAGCAATTTTATAGTTGCTACCAATATTGCTGGTCTAAGGACCACACTCTGAGCTTTGAGTGAGAGTAACTCTGATCCATGAAGCAATGTAAGGTTTTCTTCCTGTGGTCCTAAACTATCCATAACATGGAATTGACGTCAATGGGAATTACATAGGCCACAAAGTTGTCACACTGAGGCCTTAAGTGTTTATGGCCATCCCCTCACCACCCAGCTCTCGCCTCCTATTTATCAGCTGTATTCCCCCTTGGGCATTGCTGTTGCTATTGGTCTGTAAGTTGCTGCAGTTACGGCTCTTGATGAGATCAAACAGTCCCAGTAGGAGAGACTTTAGAAATGGGAGCAAACTGTTCCCAAACAGTTCCTCTGTCTGAACGTCTATCCTACCTGAGTTTAAAAGTCAAAGATCAGTAAACCTGAGAAAGTGGCAAGGTTTGCCAAATATCACCAGACACTGGAAGGGCTGCAGTGATCAGCTCAGGTCCAGTCATGTAGTTGGCCTGGACCACAAAAACGATAGATGGGTAAGAACCTGTCTCACGGTATCATTGTGAATGTAATGGCTTGCCAAATGCCTCACTATGAATTTGTTTTCTTGTGAGTGGTTTCGAATTGTGGATCGCTTCTAGGCAGAGTTAAGCTCCTTCTGTTTACTCATGATATTCAGAAGTTTTTCTGGGCTTTGCCTTTCAGGTATATATCTTTCAGTCTCACATACAGGAAAATCAAGCAGGAAATGATTGAGTAATTTGGGTTTCAAGTGAAAAGAGAGCAATGGGAGTGGAAAGAAGGGACAAATTTAAAGAATATTATAAAGAAAATGGTAAAAGGCTTGGCTTCTTTGACAGGGGGGATATATGGGATGAGACAAGGTAGTTGAAATGAACTCTCAGGTTTCCAGCTCTTTAGACCAGGAGAAGGATGTCATCAGTTACATAAATATAAAGATCGAGGAAGGATTGGTGTAGGTACAACGCTGAGTTCTGTCTTGGACATCTTGGTGATAGTGGGGCAATGAAGTAGAAGTGTTTTGAAATCGTTGGAAATCTAGGACTAGAGTTTGGGTAAGAACAGTGGCTTGGAGGATCCTGCAGGGACACCCCTACTTAGAAGTGAAAAACTGAGGAGTTCACTGAGAGAGGGTCTGTGAAGAAACAGTCAGAGGATTGAGGACTGAACCCTAAACAGTCCTTCCAGAAGGTTCCAAATAAGTTCTTCTTGGATTTGATACCTTTGTGTATTTTCGGTTCGTGTTTTGGTTAAAATGTAAATAGTATTTCTGGAACACAGGATAGGGTAGCCTATGGATAGATACCCCCATACATCTGAGGGTGTGCACATGCCCACTTGCATATGTGCCCACCTGTATAGAGAACAGGGCTTCATTTGCCTGGTATAGGCTGACTTAGGGACATTTTCAGTCCTCTCAGAAAATCATAATAAAATAGTCTGAAATGGCATGCTAACGACTATTAAAATGTCTACAGCTTTTCTCTTTTTTTCCATATCATTCATGCCATGTGATATTGATGTGGGGATACTTTCCAGCCACATTTGAAAAGCCTCCCCTGAAGCTGCAAACCCATGGTTTGGAAGAGAGTGTTTAAATAACTCAAAATATACAGTGTAAACAAGCCGGCCTTTTAGTATGAAGTGTACTAAATTAAAGAAACCAGCTGCTTTGGTTGGCTTGGAACAGCTGGATTATGATTGGCTCTCCTTCACGAACCATTTTCTTTGCAGCCTCCTCATGTCCTTCACCTCCTCCTCCTTTCTCCCTTCTTGCCCTCTTCCTCTGTCTTTCTGTCCCTTCCTCAGCTCCCCTGCTCTATCTGGTTTTTGTTTTCAGACAGCCATAAACTCATCAGACGCAGGAGACATATCTCCCAAATATCAAACGGTTTCTGAAAATAGAGTTTGTGAATTTAAATTGTTTGCCTGTGCCCATAAAAACTTGCTTACTGGAAACCTGGTGTGAGAATGTGAATCACGCCTTCAATCATAGTTCTTAATGTGAAGGGCTTTTCTATGTACAATTTTGTTTGACTTAAAAATTAAACATTAAAATAGTCCTCTTTCAAAAACTAACTGGGACATTTTATAGAGTCTCTAGGAAGTCACTTCGATCCATAAATTTTCAATTTATTTATTCATATAAAGTCATGAAGCCTCACAACCTTCTGAGAAAGAGGGTCAAACCCAAATATCCCAGTTCATTAAAAGTTAGGTGAACCTCAATGAAGTTGAGTGGTTTTCCTGACACAGAAGCTTTTACTGGCCAGATCTGTGCTATCTCAAATCAGTTGATACCATGGGAAATTACTTAATATGGATTGAAATCCACTTACATATGAAATATCAAGAGAACTGTACCAGAAATGTACTTTCAGCTTGAACTCTAGAGATAAGATCTCCAAGAAGGGAAGGAAAGAACAAGGAAGAGAAATTTCACAGCCTGAAAGATCAACACTATTGCCTCAATGATTAATTACCTTATAGTTGGGGGCAATTTCATGTTTCTGAGATTTAAGATAAACAACAGTAGTCTCTGTCAGAATGGTTAATTATGGCTTAGCTAATAAAGGTGGTTGTGAAACATTTTTTTAAGTATAAAGTGTTGTATAAGTATTAGGTGTAAAAAGCAATTGCCAGACACTGCCTCATAACTGTGAAATCTATTGTATTTCAACTGGATTAGGGAATCTTTTTGTAGGCCAGGGCATTTGAAATGTACAAGTACTTATGTTCTCCCTTTAGGGAGAATTTTTTGTTGTGCTTTAGTAAATCAAAGCCTAGGAATAATACTGGTTCCAGATAATATGGGGGCAAGGAGACACTAATTTCATTTCATTTCAAGGAGAGAGGAAAAAACACTCCACAAGTTCTCCATGCCCTCTTTTTCTCTCCAAAACACCCATCACCACCTCCCTTTCTCTCCACCCTCCTTTACCTTCTGGGTGTCAGCTCCAGGCCGGCTGATGGCTGGTCACTATGACTTAGTTCTGGCGCTTGCAGGAAAGCCAGGTGGAATGGGCAGGGCACATCCTGGAGATGATCGTTCCAGCATTCTTCCCACCCCAGTTAAGCCTGACGATAAATCTTTTCAAAAGTTCACTATTGTATTGAGACACGCTTCATAGGGTCTTAAAGCGGTAACTGATGCACCAAAGATATAGGACCTTTTTGTTGGTTGGCCTTTTATGTCACAGTCTGACTTCACTTCCCAACTCTGAAACAGGAAAAGAAAAATTCTACCACTCTTTCCCGCCGCATCATTCACTTCTCAGAAGCAGGAGAAAAAAAAAAAAAAAAAGAATTTTTCTTTTCATAGAAACTACACATAGAGAATAAGTCAGGAAATTCTTTTTTGTGTCTTGACTTTGCATTCCTATGCCAAAAGTGCTGTCCTGGTACTAGTCTGTTTTGAAATTTATGGAGATTTGTGAAAAGCAAAGACGAAAACTTCGAAGCTGGTAGCCCAGTTGGTCTTGTTTTTGTAATGCACGGGGAGGCTGGGTGTTCAGAGAAACAGCTCCCTGCCTGGCTGACTTTTGGCTGCTGGACTCAGTTAACATCCCCAGGCAGATTTGGAAATCTTGACTTTCATCAGGAGGATGCTGGTTATCCAGGGGATGCAGGGCTAAAGGCAAAGAATTGAGGCAAAGTGGTGGAAAGAAAAGTCAATATTGAAAAGTAAAATGAATTTATGAAGCTCTCACCCTTTTCCCAGAATAGCTCCCCATGTAATACTGGGAAGTGAATGTTAGGTGTTGTATTTACTGAGTGTCTTTGCCCACTTTAATCCCTGGTTTCACTGTACTCTGCCTCACTGGGCAGAGATGACAGAGTCTGACTGAGCTGCAGAGACCACACTGTGGACTCAGCAGTATTTTAGAATTCATGTCACCTGCAGGTGATTATTAAACTCTGAGCTTTGTAAGTTTTTTGGAGTATTATCCACAAAATGTTTGCCCCAAATACCTTTATGGTGTTGCTTTATCGGCCAAGTTTTACAATCCCCTGCTAGGCTGTGATTGCTTTCTTTCTTACATAGGTGTTTTTAATAATTGTCCAACAGACAGTTCTTTTGCAGCACTTCCTAATAGGCCCCATCAAGATGTGTTTGTGTCAGAAGAGACCTTTTCCAATTATTGTATTTTCTCTGTTTGGATTGTATATCTGGGTAACTGGAGTTATAACTCCTGCACTTGGAGAATATTCTAGTACTCTGCACCACTCTGCATAGTCTGGACCTGTCTTGCATCTCCTCCTATGCTAGTATTCCTTTCCCTGTCTACATGCAACTTACACTTTCAGATTCTAGTTCATTTCTTAATGACTTTTAAATATTCCCATACACTTCTGCTTTTCTCCTTCCCTCTTCTTTTATTCCACTTTGGCCTCAAATTGAAACTTTTCCAAAAGGCACGTATCACAATATTAGTAAATATAGAAATCCAATTTCTCTTTTCCCGACCACAGTAATTTACAGAAAGCTTGACACTGACCTGACTCTGAGCGTGCCTTTCACCCTAGGGTTATTTTTCATTGCACCCCCTTTGACTAAGGGTTGAAGATGCATGTATCTTACTCAGAAGAAAAAGCGTAAAATGGAAAGTACTGTTATTAGAGACACTTAGCAACAGCTTGAGAACGTCAGCAGCTAAAGCTGTGTGCAACCAGCGCCAAGGTGGATGCGGCAGCTGCTTTAGGAGAATATTGAGAAGCCAGCTGTTATTCCCATTGGCACGGGAATGTGCCACTCACCATCCAAGCTGCAGGAAGCCTGGGCCAAGTTCTGGGGGAAAGAGCGCCTTCCCATGCCAGCTAGAAAGGGGCCCTATCGTTTCTATGTGTCAAAATTATAGCAGTTACTTATGTCCTTTCCTTTCTTTAATCACCCATTCTCCCTTCACAGGTTGGTATGAGAAAGAGAGGATACTGAAGAGGGAAATATCTTTCTCTTTCATTTCACATTGTTATAACAGATAATTTTACGGTTTAAATATTGATTACAGCCTGGCTGGCATCTTTGGTTGATGAAGGGTGCAGATATAAACAAATACAAGTGAGCTTCAAAGGATGACTAATGCACCAGCCCATATGGGTCAATCCATTTTCTCAAGCTCGCTAGCTGGGAACCAGAAATTTTGGCTAACAAAAAGCAGTACTTCGAAATTTCCCTAAGAAACTTCTTTTTTACCTCCAAGCAGAGAGGACAAAGTACATTTTCCTTTAAATTTGTTTACCACAAAGTAGGAAGAGCAAGAGATATTTTCCCCAAATTTTATTCAGACTTGGAATTTAAGTCAATTCTGTAAAAATGAGGCCTAGTTAACTTTCACTTTGGCCGTACGTAAGCAGTTCTTTGAGATCCAAAAGCACTAACTTAGACAAACAATTAGAAAGTAATAACTTCATGTCCCTCCTTTTCAATATGTCTAAGGCATGCAAAGCTTCCTAATTAAATAGCATAGTCTTCTCCAAAAGGGCGGTAAAAAAGAATGCTCATACATACGTATGTCCCTTTGAGAAATATATACATATGCATATTCCTAGTTTGAGGGCAATTTGTTCTCATAGGCCTGTTTAGATTGTACTGCAGTGTAGATGTGAAGCAAGCGGAGTTATGTTCTACAACTGAAATTGGTAAATCCTTTGCTCTTAGAACTTTCTCAGAAAATCAAATAAATAAATAAGTAAAACGATTACCCTTTCCATGGTTTCAACAAGTCAATCCCGGTGGGAGGAAGTCTTTTCTCTAAATCACATAAGGAAGAGTGGACCATCAGTAGCTTTCCTGTGGAGTAATCCATCCTACTGCCAGCATACCAGTATCCACACAACTTGAAGTTCAATGTTATTCTGATTTCTTTTACCAGGATAGCTCCAAACCAAGCAAGTAGGCTGCTAAGGAACATTCCTGAAAATCAGACAGAATAGAGATAGGAGCAGACGGAGATAGGTGTAGTGAAAGCTTAGGACAGGGGATGAAGACCTGGGTTTTTAGCATGTTGTCACACGTACTATACATGCACTATAGGTGTTATGAAGTCTCATCGTGCTGGAGGGAGAAGAGACGGCTTCATAAGGCGGGAGTGAAGCAGGATGATTTTCTTTAGAGAGAGACTGCAGAGAACTTCTCTTTGTATTAGGAGAGGAAACAAGAGAAGCTGGTTCAAAAATTCACAAACACTGGTTGAAGGTGTGCCGTCTCTGCCGGGCGTCCCTCACTCAGGGAGACCATAAGCTACATGAGGCGAAAAGGCAGGGACACACTAAAAGTTTTCAAAGCACAATAATGCATGACAACATGACTACAAATGTCATAAGACAAAATGGGATTAAAAGCCAAGTGAACAAAAGACCACATATTATATGATTCCATTTATATGAAATGTCCAGAACAGGGAAATCTGTGGAGACAGAAGTAGATGAGTGGCTGCTCGAGGCCAAGGAGGGTGGGGATGGAGGACTACGGGGGTAATAACTGAAGGGTACGGAGCTTCTTTTTGAGGTGATGAAAATGTTCTAAAGTTGACTGTCATGATGGTTGCACATATCTGTGAATGTACGAAAAACTATTGAATTGTACACTTTAAATGGGTGAATTGTGTGGTATGTAAATTATATCTTAACAAAGCCATTATTTAAAAATCTAAGGTAATTTAAAAATTGGAGAAAGAAAAGCCAAGTAAATGAAAGGAGCCATAAGAACTCCAGGGATGGAGTCTTCCCCGTCAGGACCCTGACCCCACAGCCTGCCCTCTTTTCCCACCTACCCACAGGGAACAAAACAGAGGAAGCTGTGAAATATTCTTCCTCGCTTAGAAACGGTGAAATACTCTTCAGAGAACCCACTTAAGTGTAAGGCTTGACGGGGTCCCAAGTCAGTCCTAGGAGAATTGTGAGCCTGTGAATTATCGTCCAGCATCTTTTCCAGACAAAAGCACTTTAGCTGACAACAACACAAACTCCTGGATGAAAAGAGTAGACACTCAAGCTCTCTGAGGCCCTCTCATAAATAACAAAAAAGATTGGCACCAGGTGGGTCTTACCAGAGACTGCAGCATTTACAAAGTTCTTCTATTTGAATTTATTTCAAGCAGTCAATAAATAAATGGTTCCATGCTATTAAAAATGGAGAAAAGAGAAGACTACAAACATGTGCTTCTACCTCCTGCAATTTGGTCCATTTCCCCGGCTCCCTTCTCAGAGAAAGATGCAGTTGTTCACTTGATGACCCTGGTACCCAGCATATTTTCTTTGGGGCCATCTTTTGAATATTATTTTTGTATAAAGCCAAGTAAATGAATGGGGAATTTGAAAAACATAATCAGAATGTTATATTGACACCGTTGTAGATTTTCCGAATGCCGAAAAACAAGAAATGAATGGAAATGAGTTTGCCAAAGTGAACATTTTATGCATCTTTATATAGGGCGTACTCCCAAGTGGAAAAAAATGCATTTGAATAAAATAAAATAACAAAATATTTATTGAACATTTTTAATTTATGACATATATTTGTCACATTTAGGCAGAACTCTCACCTTCGGAGACTTAACATTCTAAACGTTTCCTTCTGTGTGTGTGTGTCTTTTTCTCTCTTCCTTGCTTTCTATTTCTAGTGCTCAGAAGGCACGTTTAGCTCTTTGGAGTTACGAGTATTCTGCCCCGTCACAGGCATATAATCCCCCTGGAGCTGTCCGTCTTTCTGAACTGTCTGTCTTCGTGATACACACAGTGATTGCTAGTGATTGTATGGGCCCTCTGACATAACTGCAAGACGCCAAATGAGATTTTTAAAGTAACCCCAAGAGTGCCCTATCAGCGTTAACCTTGAAAACCCAGAAATGACTGTTCATTTTGTACCCTCAGTAATAATATCCTTCCGTTGACAGTGTAGCATGGGGCCATTCACTTAGCTATGAGAAAGCCCGAACATGTGTGCAGCATTAAGGTTTAGAGAAAGAAGCGACGCTGAAAATTCTAGAAAAGATCCAAAAGTAAATCCTCAGTAAAGCTGGTGATAAGTCGTTGCTAAAGTTCTTTGTTTAGGAATTTGGAGAATTTGTGCTTCTCGTTGGTGGGATTATAGAGTATGAGATGGCTTCACAGATGCTGTATAATAAAGTTAGGCTTTGGATCGTTACCTGTATTTTTCTTCAGAACTTGAATTGTAACGTCCTTATACTATATAATATGAAACATACCTGTACCTTACTGCACTCTTAATCTTGTCAGTAAACATTTTCCACGGTAGTACTCTGTATTATTTTTGTTGTAGTTTTTCTTTGAGTGTGAGTACAGATTATTGTTGACAAAGTCCTTCCTCAGCTCTGATTGCCCAATCCAAGAAAAAATGTGCCAGTTACCCTTCTAAATCTGAACCCAGGCCACCTGTGGAGCACCCTAGTTTTTGCTCAGTGACTAAGCTCCTCGTTGGAAGGCCAAGAGTCTTTATCTCCCATTTCTCTACTACCCACCCCCTGCAAATTCTCTTTCACTAAGCAAACCACTCCTCCACCTGTTTCTCCATTTGCTGCTCTGGGCCTTCTTTTTCCTGGTCTGTGAATTCATACCCCAAATTTTCACTACCTTTTTCTTTCAAAATGTTCTTTAAGTTGATTTCTTCCACAAAACCTCTGCTAGCTCACCAGAGCAGTGATAATGCATTTCCCCAGCTAAGGTGCCCAAATCCCACGAGACACATAACTCAGAAATGCCCAAAGATGATGCTTAGTATAAATATTTGCTTCCTGTACTATTTGCTTTTGCCTCATGTCTCATCTCTATTTTGCTGGAGGATTGTGCTTTGGGATGTGTCCTTTCACACGTGTGCTCAGTTACAAAATGGTATACTCATCAGTAGTTCCTACCCATGTCTTCCCATTGGAGTCACTGGGGAAACTTTGTAAAAATACCTATGCCCAGACTCACCCCAGACCAATTAAATCAGAAGATGTGATTGAAAACAACTGATCTTAGATGGTTGCGAAACAGAGTAGAGTGTTAGTCTAATTTCTTTTTCACTCCCATCTGGGATGCAGAGGGAAAATTCTGACCAGTTTGAAAGTATAATGGGAAAAAAAATTTGAAGTATCCTGCTGAATCATATGACTAGAGAGTTAAAGGTAGGCAAGAGCTTATCTTTTTCCAGGTCACTGCCATGTCAGTTCAGAGAAATAAAACATCTGCTTTAAATGACAGTCCACTCCTTCTACTCCAATTTTCCATGACCTTCACCCCACCCTGCCCAACCCCTGCTGATGAATAGTAACGTTCTCTGAAGACTAGATCCTATGATTCTGTGAAGTCTGTTGACCTCAAGAAGTATATATTCTAATAAATCAAACATATGATAAGCTATTCTGAGGGCTGTATCCAGGTAGCTTCATCTTAATTGTACAGATCAGTGTTCCCCAACCAATGTGCTGTGAATGGGTTTCCAGTGTGCTGAGATGTTGATCACCCTCAGTCCTCGGGGTAGCCAGGCAAGCCTGGGGCAGCCAAGATCCCCGTTCTAAAGGCTCTCAACCTGAGCAACCAGATACATTTAACTCAGTGGGACTCAAATGTTATTTTCTATGTATGATATGAAGTGAGAAAGCTGGGAAGTCCTGGAGAAATACAGATGGTAGAATCTTGAGTGTCTAAAGTGAGAAGCAGTACAGAGCACCAGGTTTTACTCAGTGCAGAAGAAATTATATACTGCGCCAAAATCCATCCATCAGTTACAATTATACTAAGAGTAAAGCCATAAGCAGCAGCATATCAGATATGAAAAACTAAGCAATTAATACTAAAAGACTTGTCCCCCAATATCACTTGAGGGGAACATTATATTATATTGCTCACAAAGTAATTCCTAATATAATAATACATGAGTACAATAGATTTATAATTGGTAGTCAATGAACATTAATTGAAAACAAATATTACTGTTTATTTATTTATCATCTCCAAAAGAATGATTTCATATATTTGGATCAGTTTTTCAGTTCCAGTTCTCAAATTCAAACGGATTAAAATCACATAATTGGGTTTGGACATGAAGAACTGTTTCTCTGGGTTTAATTATCACAAGAGGAAAATGATGTAGTGAAAAGAATTCGGGACATTGTTAGACTTTAATTTCATAAAGGGAAATGTATATTGCCATCAAAATAGATTCTAAAAGGCTGTAAGGCTTGATAAGGACAGAAAAATCTAAAATACAAACTTATTAGAATGTGTATTTATTCATTTAAATCAGACATAATTTTCCCAGTGATAGCTAAGATGTATTCTCGGACTTCTGGGTTTGTAGGTAAGAAACATAGAAATCACATTATATCGAGATCACAAGGTATCTCAGTAAGCAAGAATAGAGAGGTTTACCTGAAGAAGTCAATGAAGGTGTATAAAAAGTTCTCTGATGAGTTCAAATATTTTTTAAACTATTAATAACATGCACAAAAGACAGAGGAAGATTCATGCAACCAAAGGCAAACACAAATGCGTGACGCAAACCAATGAGAAAGGATTTTTTAAAGGATTTCTTAAAATGCTCTTTAAAGAACAAGGATGGAAAAGAACCAGCCTGTGGCCCAGGAAAGCAGCAAAATGTTAAGAGCAGCAGCAGACTGAGAAAGGGCAAAGTTCACCACCCTTTTTTTTTTCTTTCTTTCTTTTTGTCCAAAAGAATGAATTCAAAGTACAAAAGGTATAGCTTTGTTTTAAACAGGGTCAGTGTAGAGGGTTGGAATGGAAGCCCAAGAAAGTAAAAAAACAAACAATAGACAAAAACAAGGGCCATTTTGCAAAAATTCAAGTTTCTGGGTCTAGTGAATTATAATCCCAAGTATTCGCAGATATATTTGCTAAACTCCTGTCAATAATCCTGGTGGAATTATGGAGAGTGGGAAAATGTCAGAAAACTAGAAAAAAAGGTAAAAGTCTGAATATTATTTGGTTAAAAAAAATCAAATGATCTCTGTTTATAAAGTACCTCCACTTCAGCTTAGTCGCCAAGGGTAATTATGGTGGCTGTGTAAACAAGCAAGGGAGCAAGGGTCCCGAGTGGGCAAATGAATGTATGTTCCAATCAACCCTATCGTAAGCAAAGTCCAGGCACAGAAGGGCAGGTTGCAGGGACCGTTTCTATAGGAGCCAATGTTTCTTGAGTTTTATATTTCATCTGCTTCTTAAATAGTTCTTATTCCAAGTCAATATGCTGCAAGGTCTTTCTTCCAAGTATGTATTCTGCTAGGACCAGTTTAATTAATTTTACAGAAAATAAAATATTCTAAAATACACCTCTCCCTAAAATAGATGTATTTGTATCCTACGTACTTATAAATTTGATGGGAAGTTGTATGAATGAAGTAGCCACATGACCATGTGACTTGACCGATTTTCTGCCTTCTCCATGATGCCAGAAGAATGTTTATTGGGCCTTAGCCCCCTTTCCTAGAGAGGGCCCTGCATACACAGGCTTTAATAGAGCGCCTACCTTGCTAAGTGATAAGACCACCTCTGGGGGGTGGGGAGTGGCACACAGTAACAGGCCTTGGTGGCTGACTGGACTTGTTATAACTAGGACACAAGGCAGCACCTGGGTTATAGGAAAAGATACCACATTTGTTTGGGAATTTACTAAATGTATAAACTCCCCAACAGTCTATTCCCAATGAGGCGGGAGATAGATGGGCCCCTGGCTGGGCAGCTGGAGTTTGTCCCCTGTGGACAGATATTCCAAAGTAGCAGGAGCGAGAGAAGAGCTGAGCCCTGCCCAGGTAACAGATAGAGACCACATATTTCTCATTCTCGAGCTCGAGGAGACCTTCCCGACTATACACGCGCAGAAAGGCTCCTTGGAGGTCAAAAAGGGAGTGATGTCAACCTACCCGAAACCCTCTTCGCTAAAATCCATCTTGGCTAAAATCCATCTTGGCTAAGAGATGCGCACACCCACATGGGAGGAGCCTGAGATAAACCAAATACGGACTCAGAACCAGGCAAAGCAAGATGACCGGCCAAAGGAAACCGGAAGAAATGCCCATATAAGTGATTCAAACTACCACAAGTGACTCCTTCTCTGAGTCCGCCCATGTGTCTGTCCACACATACCCTTTTCTTCCTCCTAATAAACACTTTACTTGTTTCACTTCTTTCCATCTCTTTGTGGAAATTTATTTCTACAAAGCTGATGGGCCAGGGCCTTGTCACTGGCCACTGGCCATCACAGTCTAGTGGCTAAGATTCAGCGCTCTCACTGCTACGGCCTGACTTCAATGTCTGGCCTCTGGTTGGGAACTGAAATCCTGCTTCAAGCCACTGCAGGCCGAAGCCACCCGAGATCAGCAACAGAGCTGCCAGAGCCATCCTTTAAAAACATTAGTCAGATCATGTCACTCTCTATTCAAAACCTTCTTGTGTCTCTTGTGTCTCTCTGAGTCTCTAAGCTATTGATATTTCTGACTCCTCCTTGCCCACCCCTCCTCCCCACTTGTCATCTCTCTGCCCTTATCTCCCCCCAACGCTCTCTCTGCTCCAGCGTGCTGGCCTCCTTGCTATTTCTAGAACATATCAGGCTTGTGCTTGCTCTTCCCTGAGCCTGCAATGCTCCTCCCAGATGGCCCCATGGCTCCTCTCACATTTCATTCGGGTCTTTGCTCCAAGGCACCTCCGAGCAGCACACCCTCCTCTATTTAAACCTCAGTCCCACCCAGCCCACCCAGAACTCCCTCACCCCTTGCCTGCTTTATTCACCCCAGAGCACTTACATCAGGTCCATCAGCAATTTATTTGTTCATTTTGTCTATTATCTGTCTTGCCTCCACTGGAACCTGAGCAGGCATGTTCCATCTGTTCTGTTCACTGCCATATTCTCAGAGTCTAGAACAGGGCCTGGCACATAGTAGGCACTCAAAACATATTTGAAGAATAAATGAATAACTATCCAGTTGGTCTGTACCCCAAAAAGGCAATTAGAACCAGATGTGTAGACTTAGTCATACAGGACAAGAATGCAAAGAGTGATGGTACCAGAGAAGGGCTCTAGGGGACCTCTAAGCTCCTTCCAGTGCTGAGATTTTGACCTAAGTATTACACACACACAGGCACACACGCACACACAGGCTCCATGTAGAACAGTATATACCCAATTATTTTCCTCAAAATAGTCATCTTAGAAGATACTTGAAAAACATGTTTTGTGGACAAAGGTGTTTGGGAAATTCTGTATGATCTCACCTTCTTGGATATTCACAGTGAAGCTCAATCTCACACGTATTAGTCAGGGTTCTTCAGAGAAACAAACCCCTGACTAATACAGATTTTGGTAACAAGAGTGGTTCGAGAGGAACAGAATCTTAAGGATGGGTTTTCTAAATTGGTCTGGGCTGTCTGGGATTGGCTGTCTAATATGATTAGATTTAAGGATGCTAATTACTCTATTCTCATTAGTAAAGGGAACACTGATGAGTTCATAGTGTGATGTGGCAATAGATATGCAAAATATCAACAAGAGATTCTCCTAACCAAACATGTGTAAGAGGCAAGTTTCTGGGTACCCATGTATATAATCCCTTCAATTTTTTTTTTTTTTTTTTTTTTTTTTTTTTTTCGATACGCGGGCCTCGCGCTGGTGTGACCCCCCCCCTGGCGGAGCACCGGCGCCGGG
>NC_041223.1:27924090-27934541 GCF_002837175.3 Physeter macrocephalus | reverse complement strand
TGCGGAGCACGGGCGCCGGACGCGCAGGCTCAGCGGCCATGGCTCACGGGCCCAGCCGCTCCGCGGCATGTGGGACCCTCCCGGACCGGAGCACGAACCCGTGTCCCCTGCATCGGCAGGCGGACTCTCAACCACTGCGCCACCAGGGAAGCCCCCTTCAATTTTTTTGTCAAACTAACAAGAATAATGAGATTGGCTGGTTACTCCCGACGTTGCTGAACAAAGTGGGAAAAGAAAAGAATGACTTCAGGGATTCAAATTTCCAGCTCAAGTGCTGTATAAATGACCCTGAAAGCTTCTATGTCTGCCTTGAAAGAGACTCATTTCCTGTAGCTGCAAAGCTGAGATTCCTGAAAGCCAAGCCCAGAATCTCATCCGGCTAATGGCTGAATTACAAAACAAATTGAATTCCCAACATTGGAGGGTGTCTACTATTAAAGTGAGGGCCTTGAGTGGGAAGGAATGGGACCCTGAAAATTGGAAATGGAGACATATGAGAAGGCCCTGATGAAGCTGGGGACAATGAACCCCCAAATTCCGACGAGTCTTCTTTGACAGTAGAAGCAGCCTCTCTACCTAACAAAATACCATAGACTGAGTGTCTTAAATATCAGAAATTTGTTTTCTCACAGTTCTAGATGTTAGTCCAAGATCAAGGTATCAACATGTCTGGTTTCTTCTGAAGCCTCTGTCCTTGGCTTTCGGATGACCACCTTCTCGCTATGTCCCCACATGGCCTTTTCTCTGGGTTCACACAAAACTGGTGTCTCCTTGTCTCCTTGTGTGTCTAATGTCCTCTTTTTATAAAAACACAAGTCAGATTGGATTAGGACCCATAATAATGGCCTCATTTTAACTTAATCACCTCTTTAAAGGCCGGATCGCAAAATATAGTCACATTCTGAGGTACTAAGGGGGTTACACGTTCAATATATGAATGGAGGGCACAATTTAGCCCATAATATTGCAACTTCTAAAAGCTTAATTTTATTAAACCTCTACATTTCACAAGCACATTTGACTACAGCACCCTTAATTCACATTTAATTATATATCAAACAGTAATGTTATACTCTGTTTGAATCTATTTTAACAATGACCTAGATTTATATAGCAATATCAATAATATTATTTATACAATACATAAAATATAATTCAATATAGAATTTATATAATGTGTAGTATATTATGTATGTTTAACTTTTATATAGCAATATCAATAAGAATATTCTTAATAATAAACTTTATTACAAGACGATCGACAAAGCACTTTTATCCTAACAAGAATATACCCAGCCAATCTCATTTTTCTTGTTAGTGATTTGATTCCTACCTTCTATGAGGTATACAGGGCAGATATTATTATCCCTATTTAACAAAACAGAAGATTGAGAGGTATACAGGGCAGATATTATTATCCCTATTTAACAAAACAGAAGATTGAATGAAACCCAGAATGGTTAATAGTTACCAAGTTCATAGAGGTAGTAAATAGCTTCTCATATTATTGGTTTCTTCTTTGTGATAGTTTTTCAATACTACATAATACCCACCCTCCCTTAACAATATACCGTGGCTCTCACTTCAGATCAAGACATAGTTGAACAGACATATTGTACCATATTAGTTGAAAACACAGGCTGTGGAGCCAGTCTTCCTGGTTGCAAATCTGCCTTCACACTCACTGACTATGTCATCTTGGAAAAGTAATTTAACACCTCGGTCTCTCAGGTATGACATAGACAACAGTACTTATTTAAGGGGGCTATTGAGAGGATGAAATGAGTTAATTCATGAAAAGTACTTCAAACATTACCTAGCACATACTATATGCTCAATAAATGTTAGCGATTACTGTAGAAATATAAGTGACAGGTTTTAATAGCAAAATAACATCCTATAACATGGATGTAACATAATGGATTCAACCATTTCCCAACTGAGTCCAGTTTTTGCCATCTGTTTCCCTTCTGAAAAACAAAAAATGAACAACACTTGGAGTTTAAAAGAATCTCCAGTGCCATGTTGGCACGGGCGCCTGGAATGAAGAACTCCCAAACACCTCCTAACCCTGAGCAGGCTCCAGCAGTGAGTGTGGTGGCCTGATGGTCCTTCTGAGGTCAGCAGACTTCGTGTGGAAGTCTCCTAAGAACAGGCTATCTCGTGGGACTTTGAGTATTTCCTGCCCGTGATCAGCAACATCTTTTCTTGCAGTATTTTGGCAGGTCTGTCCTTGTTCCCGGCCAGAATCAGGAAGTTCAGAAGCACATGAAAACAAACAATACATTGAAATGCTTCTCTCAAATTATTCAAAGTTCAAGAAAACAAGAAATTATTCAACAATATTAGGACTTGGTATTTTATCTTATTAATTATATTTCTTCTCGTTAATGTGCCCATCCTTTTCTTCCCAACAAATCCTCTCCTTGGCACTGATTTCCAGGAGACTATTTTTTTTTCTTGAAGTATATTTAGGTATAGGAAGTGATTAGACAGGGTATCACTATATTTTGCAAAAATTTGCAGGCATTTTCGTGACCAGGGCTGTTTTATCCTCTGTGCAATTTTCAAATTATATTTTGTTATTAATATCAATCTTAAGGATTACCAATGTTCTTAAGATCAGCATGATTTTTTCCTAAAAATCTCTTCCCTTCATTTCAATCTTCCTAGCTGGATCAACTGCAAGCCAACACTGTAAAATTTCAAAATTTTACTTATCTTTTAAGATCATCTAAATATTGGCTGCTTAATAAAACCTTCCCAATTACTCCATGTGATGGCCAAAGGACTCTGCTTCTATTTCACACTACTGTCACTCAGCTAAACCCAGTGGACTTTTTTCAATCCTCATTTCACTTACTCTTTCAGCAAGATCTATCTGAAAGCCATTCCCTCTTCCTTGAATTACTCTCTTCCATGACAAAATGAGCTTCTGGATTTCTTCCTACCTTTATGGCTGCCTCTACTCCTTTATAGACTCCTCCTCCAGCAAGCTATTAACTGTTAGAGTTGCTTAAGCCTGGATGCCAGGCCCTATTCACTTATCACTTCATTTTCTAGGCAAATTTATACATGCCTGTAGTTTTATTTGATTTATAAATTTATATATTCATCCCAGACATTCCCTATGGGTCCAGACCCATATATCCAACCGCCTACTTGACATTTTTGCTTTGAAATAACAGTAACGCTTAAACTCAGTGTAGCCAAAGTTGATCACATGAACTTCTCCCATATCTGGTCCTTTTAAAATTCCCTTTTTCTGTGGTTAGCGTAAGCAATCATCCAGTTACAAAAAGCCAGAAAGGTAGGATTTATCCTTGATATTTCCCTCTCCCTCGGACCTCCCAGGCAATTCCACATGTCAGTTCTACCTACTAAATATGTCTAAAATCTATTCACCTCTCTGCCAGGACCACTACCATACTCCAAGCCACCACTTTTTCTCACCTGGACTACTATCAATACAATGATCCCCTAACTAGTCCTTCTCGCCCCTTTCAGTCCTTCTCTATTGTGCACCCAAGGTTGTTTTTTTCAACATGCGAATCCAATTATATCATCTCCCCCTTAACATCATTGCATGGCTTCCTAGTTCTTTTGGAATAAGGTCAAACTCCTCAGCCTGTCCTGCAAAGCCCGGACACCTCCCCAGACTCATTGTGCATCATCAGAATACTTCCAAGTGTGAAAGGGGCGCTATTACTAATTACACCAGGAGAGGCAATAGGCCTAGATCAAGACTTTCCAGGGCAAATCGCGACATATGTTCACCTTAAATTAACTCCTGTTCATTCCCAAGATCTCAGATCAAATGTCTCCCTCCCTTCTCTGGGAGGCTTACAACAACCTCCCTAGCAAAGTGAAGTTCATTATCACTTTCTTAACATCAATAGACCTCTCTTTTGTTCCAGTACCCAAAGTTGCAACTTTGCATTTATGCATATAATTCTTCGATGCTGTCCCCTCCAAGAGAATGTAAACTCCACGAGGCAAAGGCTGTTCCCAAGGTTCTTCACCATTGTATTGCCTGCCAAAAATACCATGTCTCATAAATATCATTTATAGTAAATATCATTTATCAAATGAAGGACATGAAATGACTCCTCTTTGAGAATTTCCTTTTTCTGTGATTGGTACAACCAACCATCCAGTTGTGCAAGACAAAAATCTACAAATTATCTCTGATGCCTCCCTTTCCCTCAGCCCCAGGATTCAGTCCCTCTCTGTGTCCATTTTCTTTGTAGCCTTCTCTCTCTCCTCCTCCCCCACCTCCTCTGCTGTATGTATAGTTTTTTTTCCAGAAAGCGAACATACTCATTAAATCCAAAGGACGTCTCTTCCTAGTGACAAGTGGTTTCAGAAAGAGTGTTCTAATTTAAATTATTTGCCTGTACCCACAGAAATTTGCTTACTGAAGACCTGGTAT
Organism: Physeter macrocephalus; assembly: GCF_002837175.3. NCBI lineage: Eukaryota > Metazoa > Chordata > Mammalia > Artiodactyla > Physeteridae > Physeter > Physeter macrocephalus. Next base: position 27,930,109 of record NC_041223.1, on the reverse strand, counting down.
GAGAGTCTAAATCACACCTTCAATCATTGTTCTAAAATGTGAAGTCCTTTTAAATGTAAAATTATATTAAATTTTTTAATTGAACATTAAATGATTCTCTTTCAGTTCTACTACCTGAAACATTTTTGTAGATTACTAGGAAGTTATTTGAGACCCAGAAATGTCCAAGTTATTTATCCATATAAAATCATAAAACCTCACAGCACTTCTGAGACAAGGATCCAAACCCAAATATCCCAGTATCACTAAAAGTTAGATTCCTTCTGGCTTTATACCATATTTACTCATTTCTATGAATCTCTTCTAGATTATTAATGATCTTAGTGCCAAGATGACATCTTCTGTTCATTTGTGTTTCCCTTTCCCCACCTACTTTCCAACACTTTGTATAATGTTTTGCATGACAATTTATCAAAATGAACTGGTCTCCTCAGAGCCTGCTCTAGAACTGGCCCCTTTGCTGACACACTTACCCCAAAGTTCTGCTCTAGAATTGGCCCCTTTGCTGACACACTTACCCCAAAGTTCTGCTTCCCTACAAGATACCTAGCTCTCCAGTGGAGTCTAGACTCCCTGTGGTCTAACCTGCATCATCTGAGACTCGTGGCTTCTAGGGTCATGATCTGTGGCACCCCTGTGGTCCTGGGCTTATAGTACTGACATGAAGCATCAAGATTTCCTCAGGACATAGCTTTGGTACTGACTTTCATTAAGCCTGACCTGCCCAGCAGAGAGAGGAAAAGCACAGCCTGGGAAGGTCAAGAAAGCCATGAAAAACATCATGGGTGATCTGACTGGTCACTGTTGTAAAGAATGGAGACATTGGCTCTGCACAGCAGTGGTTTAGAGAGCAATGGCCCCCAAGGCCACCTGGCTTCTGATCCCAATTCAGTGACTTACAAACTCTGTATTCCTCAGCACAGCATGGATGTTACACATACCTACCTCAGGCGGATGGTTATGAGGACTAAACCAGCTCATACATGTACAGTCCTTAAAACAGTTCCTGACTTTGAAATTCTCCTAAATAATACCTACTATGGTGGGGGAGGGCACAGGAATCTCAGAACAGCAACAAAATAATAATAATAGCTACTGTTTTTCGGTAGTTTTTTTTTGAGTGCCTATGATGTGCCAGGCATTGCGTGTGTGTATTATACATCTATTAAAAAATAGCAAACTTTGCTTCGGTGAGATTCTGGAGGTAAAAAGCATTATCCCAGAAATAAGTGAATAATGTGCAAGCTTACACTGGTGTTTTCATTACTTAAGGCAGATCCAGATCACGTATTCCCTAAAATGATTCCTCAGATTATTCCCCTTATTCTCAATCTTTGCAAGAAGACATGTGCTTGGTGTCCTTTTAAGTTCTTTTACAGCTTCTTGGAATTCTCTTTAGGCATTCCTGCTGCTTCTTGTTCAATATCTTTTTTTATTAGTCTTCTGTGTTCCTAGTGATTGTAACTTTTTTTCTCATTTCCCCCTGTAAAACCATCAAGCTAAAGAATGTCTAGTCTGAGTTAAAACATACCATACCCGCTTTAGAAAATAAAAGCACTGCTATTTATATATGCACTTTTGCAGCATTTAAGTCCCAAAATGTGCATTTGTCACAAAATATTTAATAATTCTAAAGTTGCAAGGTAATACAGTATAGGCAATAGAATATTAACTCTAACTTGGTGAAATTTCCCCTTCTCTGATTTTGACATAAAGTTCAAGGTTTTTTCAAAGAGAAGAAAAAAAAGAACTTTTTTCACATGCAAGGAAAACTTTATATTGTTCCTTTTGCCAAAAGCATGGTTTCTGGACAAATAACTCCTGGTTCCTCTCTTTCCAACACACAAAGCTCTCTCAGCGACAGCCCAGAAAGACACAATTAGTGCAAAGATCACTGGAGAGGTTCTGAGTAACGAGACAGGCCCAGCCCCACTCAAGAAAGTAAAGCAGAAGATTGAACCTCTGGGTGGGAAACTGGGGTCTAATCAGCCATCTTGGGTCTCATGTGAGCTCACGGAGTCCTCAGAATAGTCCTCTCTGCCTGACTCATCTAAACTGGCTGCCTGTCCTATCTCATAAATCTGTGGAGTGATTAAATTGCACAAAGTTTCTCCCTTTTATTTGGCTAGATAAACGTCTTAGGAGAAATAATTCACTTTGCTAATTGAGAGTAGTCATCTGAAATATTCACAGCCGCCAGCTCTGAGGCAGTGCAGCCTGTTGAAAGTTCCAGTGTGAGATTTGGGAACCTGGCTTCTCTCTGCCTTCATTTTGCAAGTTTGTGGCAGTGACATGAATTAGAAATGTCTAAGGAAACTCAGAGGAATACCTTTCACGGGAGCATCTTTTCTCCTGCCAAAATGGGCGGCTCAATAGCATCTTTCTGACTCTACGACCATCTTCCTCGTTCATTGTGGTGCCCTATGAATGTCTATCCCGTGGCCCCTGCAGCTGTTCTCGTTATCTTCTTCCTTCGTCTCACAGGCGATCAGAGCACAGTAGCTACTGCTCTGTTCCTTTCCTGCTTCTTTTCCCCACCCTGAAATGACCTTGACACCATGACTGGGGCCAAAGTCTGGTTCTCGTCATGTGGCCCATGTTTCAGCCACTGTAAGTTGTCATCGCTGTCAGCGTCTCCACCCTCTTTGCCAGTTACATAAGAGGCCACATAACGTCTGCTCCCTCCCAAGCTTTTATTAAGCAGAGACGGCCTGAGAGGCCAAGTGGGCAAGAGGTCCATCCTGGAACCTCGTCCCCTGGGAGGGCGAGTGGCTGTCCCAGCTCTCTGCCTGTGTTGGCAGCTTTAAATACCCGAGGACGACATGTTATGTTTTCGGGCTGAAGGGGCAAAAGAGAAGCAGCCCTTTCAAAATAAGAATTCCCCTGCTGTTTGTTTCCTTTTGGCACACAATAAGAACAGAGCGAGGACACGATTCTGAGCTGTCAACGCTTCCTCCCTGCTTCCACTGCACCTTCCGTTTGCCAGAAAAAAATTTGCTTCAGTTAAACAAGGGTCTAATGAATAGTCAAAGTAATTGTTTAGCTTGGATATAAGGCCTTAGGTAAACAGATGATTGCTTGAGACCATGGGCCAGTAAAAGCAGTGTAGCAGGACGCCACTCGTTCCGTTCTTCGGACCAGTGGCCTCTACTCCTCCAGGGACCATGGTTACTGAATTATTTCTCTCTTCCCACCAGCATATTGAAGCAATTTAATATCAGAAGGGGCTCGTGAGAGCAGGGAGAAAGAGCAAGAACTTTCTATATGATAAATATGTACTGAAAACATTCATTTCACCCCATTCAAGCCTTGATTCAATAGAACACTGAAGATACGGAATCTTTGGTTTGTTCGTATTTAACTTTTCATGTTGAAGAATTTCTAAAATGCATTGTTAGCCCACTTACAGTTGTCCTGCCTCCTGCCTCATTAGTATTTTTAACATGATTTCATCCTTCTTCAAAGCAATTAGCTGCCACACCTAAAGGCCATCGTTAGGTTTATGAGTATCTGCTTCCAAGACTATAATAATAGTTACAGAAAGAATAAACACCGCAACGGAAACTTTCGGGTTTTGTAGTTTGTTGTTGTTGCCGTTGATTTGTTTTGTTTGTTTGTTTAGGTATCTTTTCTATCAACATGCTTCATTATTACTTGTCTCTTTTTCTCAAAAGTGGCATCATAAAAAAAATTATCTTAATTAAGAGCTTCGGTAAATTAGTTGCCAGGTCGTTTGAGTCCTGCTGAATAATATTTTTAATAATCGCTTTCCATTTCTTACTTGAAAATAATAGATGCCTTGTTGATCCAGAGCAGGATTTGGTTGTCTTATTCATGCAGCCCATTTCCACTGAACTGCTATTTGAATAAACAGCATCTATCTGATTGAATCTCAAATTCATCAAGGGGGTAGATTCCCCTGGTATTTAGTTTCCTGGAATCATGATGAATATATATTTGGTTTATGGGCAACTAGAAATCAGAGCATACATTATGCAATAAAAAGTTAATGCTTAACTGTTTATGCAGTTTTTTTATCCTGATGCTATAGGAGAATGGTTGGTTAAGAACATGGGGTTTGGAGCCAGTTCTGAGTTTGAGCACAAGCTCCCCACTCACTAGCCCTGAGCACAGACAAAATATCACATTTCCATTAGCTTCACTTTCCTCATCTGTGAATGGTATAATAATAATAATAGTAATAATAATAATAATACCTCCTTCATTGGGTTGTTGGGTAGATGATATGAGATAATGCATGTAAAATGCTCAGCACAGCGTAAGTATTCAATAAGGTGAATCATCATGTTATTTTTCAGGCACCTGATAATTTCCTCACAACAATCCTGTGGGGAGGCGGGGCGGGGGGTGGAAATGCTATATAATGCAAATTTAAATATTAGAAAACTGGACCTCGAAGTAGTTATTGATTTGCCCAAGGTGGCAAAATGCTGATCCTCTCAGTAACAAGAGTTTCCTGACTCTCAGCGTATCACCACCACCCCCTTTACCCGTTCCGCCACCTGGTGCTGTCTCCTCACAATTTCTCTAAATCTGAAGTCTAAATCTAAAGTCATGATGATGGGCCATCTCTGCCTTAGACCCCAGATGGACAAATGGAATAACCTCTGGAAGAGGCTTTAAAACACACGTTGATATTAGACAGAAATTTTCTGGGAAAATAGTATCTTCAGAGCTACAAAGTCAGGATGAACTCTGGTAACACCGAGAAGCAAATACTAGTGAGGAAGTGAGTTCCAATTAGTGAGCTTGAAACCCATAGGAGAAGCCCAAAGGGATGACACAGCAGGTGAACAAATCCACAAGCTGAACTAGCTTTAGACCAAATGAAGACAGTCTCATCTCTGCATAGGTTTTCTTTTATTATTATTTATTTATTTATATGGTTGAGCCAGGTCTTAGTTGCAGCAGGCTGGCACTTTAGTTGTGGCTTGCTGGCTCCCTAGTTGTGGCATGCAAACTCTTAGTTGTGGCATGCATGTGGGATCTATTTTCCTGACCAGGGATCGAACCCGGGCCCCCTGCATTGGGAGTGCAGAGTCTTAACCGCTACCCCACCAGGGAAGTCCCAGTCTGCCTAGGTTTTCAAATGTATGTCTATCTTACTGTCACTCATAAAATATAAATTAATTTAAAGGCAGTGCTGCATTTGTTGTATCATTTTTAGCGTGCTGTATTTTCTTGATAAATACTAAAAGCACAGCTTCTATCGTGTGGAGGTCTATGACTTTTTTTTAACTTTAAAAACCAGGTGCGCACACTTCATAGACAAAAAAATCAATGGTATTGAGAGGAGAGATCTTTGCCTATGAAGTTTAACAACCTAGATTTAAGGACTGGCCCTGCTAATTATAAGCTTAAAGCACCATAAACTCAGGCAGTCAATTAAAGTCAATAGGCAAATGGATAAAGAAGATATGGTATAGATACACAATGGAATATTACTCAGTCATAAAAAAGAATGAAATTCTGCCACTGCAGCAACGTGGATGGGCCTAGAGAATACTATGCTTAGTGAAATTAGTCAGGCAGAAAAAGGCAAAAACTGTATGATATTACTTATATGTGGAATCTAAAAATTAATACAAATGAATGTATATAGCAAAACAGAAAGAGACAGATACGGAAAACAAATCAGTGGTTACCAGAGGGGAGAAAGAAGAGGGGAGGGGCAAGATAGGGTTATCAGATTAAGAGATGCAAACTACTATGTATAAAATAAATAAGCAACAAGGATATACTGTATAGCACCAGGAATTGCTGTCATTATCTTGTAATAACATTTAAAAGAATATAATCTGTAAAAACACTGAATCGCTATGCTATACACCTGAAACCAATATAATATTGTAAATCAACAATACTTCAATAAAAAATAATAGGGCTTCCCTGGTGGCGCAGTGGTTGAGAATCCGCCTGCCGATGCAGGGGACACGGGTTCGTGCCCCGGTCCGGGAAGATCCCACATGCCGCGGAGCGGCTGGGCCCGTGAGCCATG
>NC_041223.1:27915718-27924065 GCF_002837175.3 Physeter macrocephalus | reverse complement strand
CGGGGCCCGTGAGCCATGGCCGCAGAGCCTGCGCGTCCGGAGCCTGTGCTCCGCAACGGGAGAGGCCACGACAGTGAGAGGCCCGCGTACCACAAAAAAAAATAAATAAATAAATAAATAAATAAATAATAAAAGTTTAAACATAAATAAAGTCAATCTACTGAGTGCCTTTAAGGGGTCTGAGTCCTGAGCTGGGGCCAGTAGGGTGAATAGCAATCATTCACCCTCTTTTCTGAGCCTCTATTTTCTCACCTATAAAGTAAGGGTAATAACAGTGACTCTCCTCACAAGGCTATTGTGAAGATCCAATGAGAAAAACAAGAAAATAAATATACCATGATGTCTGTGAAAGTGCTTTGTAAACTCTTCAGAGAGTTATAAACATAAGGTGTTGAAGACAGCTCGAGGAGAGGAAAACTCTTCGGCTTCTTCTGGTGGCTTTCCTATAACTACTGACCATCCAGCCCCATGAATTTATCAAGTACTAGCATTCTCTTCTTTAATATCAGATTATATTCATATTTTTTATATTCATATTTTTAAATGTACTTTTCCATCTCTTCTCTCCTCCTCCCACTTTACTGTGTTCCATAAATTGTAATGTTCTTTAATATCAATATGGCACTACAATATCAGATTATACAAAACATTAAATAAAGAATCAGTATAAAATTCAAAGCAAAGAATAGCCCAAGGGCTCACAGCTTACCGTTTACAAGCCCATGTGTGCACAAGGCCCATCTGTGAGGGATATTTTAAACACTGTCAGTTGCATGGGTTATAGCTGATGGAGATCTCATCCAGGCTCTGGTTAACTCCAGGAGTTAATGAGAGAAGACTGTTCCTGCTCTGTACTCGTAGGCTGAGGCCCTAGTGCCACCTCTTGTCTGGGAAAGAGTGGTTTATGGAAGTGGAGGCATTACTCTTGGAACTGAAACCTTTCCCAATTCAAGTCTCCCGGAAATATATTAGGTCTCCTGTATTTTTACCTCTCCTCTGATGCCGTATTATATGTACTAATTGGTGAATTTGGTCATTATATCTATTCTTGTTAATAGAAGACATTCACTTAGAGTTTGCTAAGTACCAGACAACACACAAAGCACTACAGAGAAATGCAAAACACATAATATGCATGATCCCTGCCTTGCAGGATTGTAGAAGGAAGTAAAACCAGCATTTATTTCCAGGCAACAAGTGTTATTTTAGATTCTCCAACCAATGACACCTTGAAGTGAAGCAACTGAGGCTCAGAGAAATACGTTTTCTAAGATCACACAGCTAGCAAGTGTCTGAGCCAGGTTTATCCAAGGTCTACCTTGTTCTGAAGTCCACGTGAAACTTTTCCACTCAACTTCACTACTTTCGTTAATCAGGAAAAGTGAACACAGACATTAAAGGAAACCTACAAATGAACAAGGACTAGAAATTCTACAGACTCATAAGTGCAAGGGAGACTGAGTGTCTAAAGTACCCGGAGCTAGACTGGCCCTGATCTGAGCAGATTCTCAAGCAGTTCAATGAATGATACAACCTGAGAAACAAGTAAGGTGGATGCCAGCCAGAAAAAAAACAAAACAAAAACTGTGCTGGAACCAAGAAAAATAGCACTGTGGGCAATTAAAACTTCTAATTAGAATAAAAGCTATAATCCCAGCACACCGTTTTGTCCTGCAGATTAAGATGCTTCATCTTTATGGCACTAGGAAGAATAAAAAGGACTATGGAAACTTTGTAAATTACCAAAATGTTCACAGACCTATCTTCCAGGCAAATATAAAGGAGTGCTGCTTCATTTGTTAGAATATTGCCAAGTTCATCACGCTCAGCATTCATTAAATATCCCTTCCCACATAGCGCTCTCTTAAACAAGGTGAATGGAATCATTTTTCTCCTGATATTTGGTGTAGGTTCCAGTGACATAAGTGGGTAAGAGGATTTACAGAGGAAAAGTGAATACACTTGGCAACGTTTTCAAACATTTGCTTGGATTTTGTTTTCTAGGAGATGTACGACTGAGGGGTCAGACGGGGGTTCCTGCTGAACGCCGCGGCTCCTACCCATTCATCGACTTCCGCCTCCTTAACAGTGAGTAATCAAGTGTACCTGGAAAGGAACAAATGTTTCCTTGAAAAAAAAATTCTCACTTCCCTCTGAACTTCAAAACCCTTGGAGGTCCGCCTTCCTTCCTCCATCTCTCCCTGCCCAGTTGCAAATTAACCCTTGGTCTTTAGATTTCCTTAGTAGTGAAGTCATTCGGGCCCTGCCCTACCTCACAGAGCTTCAGTGAAGGTCCAGTGAAATCATGCCAGCTTTAAAAACGTAAATCTTGAAAACAGTGAAGCCCGACACGAGGAAGCGATTCCTTTCATTATCCAGGACGTTCCCTCCACCTTCAGCCGGGACTAGACTAGAGGAGATTCTATTTTATTTTTAAAACCCCACAGGGTAACCTATTGTACAGCTGCCCTTAGTAACTATCCATTTTCTAATTTTACTTTCTTTATCTAATCTAAGTCTCTGAGGTCTGTTCTTGCATCCCTGGTAAAACGCTTCACCATGGCGAAGTCCTTTCAGTCTGCACTTGCTGCTGCTCCCTCCATTATGACTGCTTCAGAAGTTCATTTATTTCTAACTTTCCCCTTCATATACTATTTCTCCTTTGGAGATTTGCTCAACCTCTGGTTCATAATTCTCTTAATTTCAGGTTCCTTTGGAAACCCAAACCAGTACCAGTCACCCCTCCAGATTTCATGTCTTCTAACTATCACAATCATCCTTCACTTGGGACTTGGGGGTGGGGAATGAAGAAAATGGATAAATTTCACAACTTGCTGCAAGGTTTTCAGTATGTGGTTCTCATAGCACTTCCCATCCATAAATTTCAAAGAGCTGTGTTGCACCCACAAAATATTACTTTCCTTTGGCATAAACAAGTTCAACTCAAGAGGTAATTTGATTTACCTTGACCCCTGAAAATTACTAGGAGAAATTGGAACTTGCTATTTCTGATCCTTAGATCCACCAAAGGCCAGTGAAAGATGGACGTGTGTATTTCTCCTGGTTTGTCCACCTCCCATATCAGTGTGCAATATCTTTTTTAGCTCTTTCCGAGACACAGGGATTCGGAGTAACTCTTTTCATACTAGAGACAACTTCCCCCACCCAGACCCAAAAAAATGCATTTTAGAGGATACAGTCGAGTTCCTAGACTAATGCAATGTTGGTTACAGCCTATGGGGAGCTCTGATGGTATCTCTTACCCCACCTTACAACCCTGAACGTGTTGTTCCAGCTACCCATGGAAGTTATCCCTTTGACAGCCCCTAGCCTGTATGGATTTCCAGGTCCCAGGCATACGGTCCCACCAAGCAGTGCGGGGATAAGCAAGGGTCCAATTCACTGTCTCATATAGACCAGGACTCTCAACGGCATCACATACCGAGGGTCAGAGGCAGAAAATAACCAAAAAGCCTCTTTTCAATAGTAAATGAGATGTTATATCACGGGTCCTAATATACGCCATGAACAAATGAGGAAAATAGGAGACATTTCTCCTTATAATTCCAAGGTTCCAAATGATAAACTTTTGTTGTTTATCTTGGTGTTAATGAGCAACATCAGCTACTAATGATAGTTATCCTTGCAGGTGGGATTATGGAGTATTTAACAGTCTACACCTTGGGTTTCTGTAACACTTGGATTTTTTTTTTTTAATACTTTGTTGCACTTTTTAAGCTGAAAAAAAACTGGAAATTATAAAAATTTGAAGAGAAACTCAATGCAGATAATACTTCGCTCTTATATTATTCACAACATAATATTAGACCATCTGTAAGCAGGTGCCATGCTGTCATCCCCCTGCCGTAGATCCTCCAGCAACTTCCTGGTACCCGGACTCAACCCTAGCCTCCTTCCCCTGACTCTCTGCCCTTCGTCCCCATTTCACCTTGCCTGTTGCTTATGACCTCCCACCCGCCGAGTGACAGTGTTGGCCATCCATCCTGCAATTCCCTTTCTCCTCTGCTCAGCACTCCACTCTGGATAACTCTTTCACTCGTATTTCTTTATCAGTAACACATGCTAAGGCAATAATAATTTGCCTTCACTGTACTTTGTTTTCTAAGTGGTCTCAATTTTTTTTTCCCCTATACGTAGAACCACATCCCAAGATAGACTACAAGATCCGAAAGGATATTCTCTTTATAGTTATTGACATCTTAGTAACTCCTGTTAACTGACCAATTAAAGGGTCCCCTTGAAAAGATTATATTAAATAATTATAGATGTCAATCATCCTCTTCATTTAACCAAACAAATCAGATAGAACTGAAGCCCTCTGAGATGTTTCCTTATCTGTGAAACTACCCATTCCATTGTCTAGAACCAATGACATTACTGTGGTCACTCTCCACAGTTTCCTTAGTCTACAGTTAAAGCAGATTGTCACCAAGTAGCAGCAGATGTGTGCCTATCTGTGTTATATAGAGTCACATAAGATATAAGATATGTGTCACATCTCCTACTGCCTTATCATATACAGTCCACTTAATTCTCTTTGATCTCCTTCATGTCCTTGTTGTGGTTTGCCTGAGTTGTTAGTGTGTGCTTTCTGCCTAAAGGGAAACATTTTAAATATAACTTTATAAAAAATTTGAAATAACCCCCTGAGAATATTTTGAGACTTCCTCCTAAAGCGTTTAGTTTTACCAGCTGATTCCAATTCTACATGATAAGTGCCAAACTAAAGTGATTTTTAAATGTAATTTACCTGCATTTTGAGTCCGTTTTTTCCAAGAATAGGCACAGACCCGTTTTCCTCAGGCGCTTGCAGTTCTGCACACGCTCCCAAGGTAGAATCTCATCTAGGACTTTTTATAAAAAAGTTTGTACGAAAAACTGAATCACCATAGCCTCTCTTCCCTGTGTCTGCATCCCTGGAGCATTCCTCCTGAAAGGCTTTGTGAAACCTACATGGCTGCCATTCCCTGTCCAAGTGTCCCTGGTGGCTTACCCTCTACCACCCGCCTCAGCTATGCCTTGAATGGCTGAAACATGCCTAAGCAAAAATGTACACTAAGTAGTAAGACCCATTGTACTTCTCCATGGGCCCCATTAGCCACAGCCCCCAACCTGTCACAACAGGACAGGAGACATCAGAATTCATATCTAAAATAACTTTCCTTCTGTCAGAACACAGTCTCTAGATATTCAAACAGAGAACTAGAACAAGGATGGGCAAACAACAGCTAACGCACCAGATCTGTGTCCCTACCCTGCCTGTTTTTGTCAACAAGATTTTATTGGAATACAGCCATGCCTATCCATTTATATATTGTCTACAGCTACTTTCACCCTACAACGGCAGAGTAGTTGCAACAAAGACGATATGGCCCCCAAAGCCCCAAATACTTAGTATATGGCCCTTTACAGAAAAAAGTTACCAACCTTTAAGTTAGATTTTTAATCAGGGTAAAAGTGTTTATGACATCAATATAGGCACATTTAGTCCAGTCAGTTTTCCTTTGTTAATGTCATAATCTTTTTCTTTTCAATTCCCAGTGCCATCACGTTACGTTAAGAATGGTCTCACATTAACAAAATTTACATGCAGTAGAAGTATAAACAAAAAGGGAAACTTGCTGATCCAGATTTTAAACTCCACAAGTATAATTTCTAAATGCACAAATTTTTTTTGCATGAGGTGCTCCTTTCCCCATATTCTGTGACGGCATAGTACTACCATGCCCATGTACCTGTCATCTACATGTAAGGTGACAATATCTACCTGGTTTGCCGGAGATAGTCCTAATTTGCACCTGTTGTCTAGGCATACCTATTAATAATGCCACTTTTCAACTCCCAAAACATCCTGATTTGGACAACAAATTACAAGGCCAATGGACTGTATGGTTTTTCCCCAAAAAAGTACTCTGAGACAACACCCCTCCTATGTGACATGCAATCTGAGAATAAAGATCAGAAAATCCTCCTCATAAGAAATTCATCCAGATCAACAGAAACATGTGAGATAAAATTACTTGTTAATAGCCAGTTTCATGTCCTATTTATATTTCATACAATTTAGAAAAGAGGCATCTATATGAAATTCTAGAAGCTTCTCTGGATAAGTAGCAGGAAACTGTGACTTCAGCGCCATTGTGTGGGACACAGGAATTATAGACTTTTAAGGAAGAGAGTCATCTTTACCTCGAAGCATGGAGGGGCAGAACAGAATGAGAAAAAAGGGTGACAATTATTTTTAATCCACACGAGGTTCTAAAACAGAGAACTGGAGGAGGGCAGGAGGGATGGGAATGTAATGGCTCATCTTATCCCCATGCTGATTTCCTACATACTGACTTCATTTACTGACTTTGTTTGGGGGGAAACAAGAGAGGGGAAAATGTAGAGGAGTGTTTGGAGAGACGGGTGGCCAGAGGTGAATGTTGCAGAAGCAATTACAGTTTCTGCAGAGCAGGTGGCTCCAGTGACCCCTGCTACATCTCTGTCTCCTGGCTTAATATAATCAGGAGCCTGAGTAGATAATGACTAGGTGGAGATGTTCCCGTGGCAACCACTTCAGAGCAACACGATGTGATTTCCACACTGGCTCAGCAGAGGAAGTGACATACAAAGCAAACATGCCCAGTGACTGTGAAGCTTGGGAGAAAGAAGGAGCATCAGCTGGAGGTTTTAGGCACCAAATGTCAGCTGCCACAGAGAGCCTGCAGCTCCAGACCAGCCCCGGGGCTGTGCAGTAGTAGGTTAATTGGCTATTTATTTGGCTTTTCCTGTCAGTTAATTTGCTAATCTTGATGTTTAAAGTTCTATCCCTCCAGATCTGCCTCTCCAGGCAGGGCCATTTTAGCTGCACAATCATGAGGTAATTTTAGTAGCGCTACCAAAATATTGTCCTTTGATAATTATTTCCAAAATAGAATATTTGCAAACATATATATATATTGACCTTTTTATGAAGAATTGACCCAGAGACTCAAATGCTTTTTTTTAAATGCTTTTTTAAAAGCTTCCATCTAAACACATTACACCCTGCAGAAATAGAAAATACATTCACAAAATGACAGTCAACCAAGAGCCACCCTGCATGTTACAAACCATCTGGTGCTAAGTGATATCCCCGTCTTAAAGAGGGAGGGGCGGCAATTTGATTATAAACTCCATTTTCTAAGAGAAAATTCATAGCAGATGGTAACAGCCTTTCAGTAATCTTCTGAAAGGTAACTTTTTAAAAATTGAAGTATAGTTGATTTACAACATCATGTTAGTTTCAGGTGTATAGCACAACGATTCAGATATGGATATAAATATAAACATACATATTATCTTCAGATTCTCTTCCCTTATAGGTTATTACCAAATTTTGAGTATAGTTCCCTGTGCCACACAGAAGGTTCTGGTTAGTTATCTATTTTATATATAGTCGTGTGTCTATGTTAATCCCAACCTCCTAATTTATCCCTCCCCTCACCCTCCCTTGAATGATAACTTTTAATGTTACCTACGAGAACCACACAAAATGTAAAGAACCTAAACTAAAATGTGACAGCTGAGATATTGTTTAGGGTGCAAACTTGCAACTAAGAGATAAATAAGTTCTGAAGATCTAATGCACAGCATAGTGATTTTATTTTACTTATTTTTTTTTTTTTTTGCGGTACGCGGGCCTCCCTCTGTTGTGGCCTCTCCCGTCGCGGGGCACAGGTTCCGGACGCGCAGGCTCAGCGGCCACGGCTCACGGGCCCAGCCGCTCCGCGGCACGTGGGATCCTCCCAGACCGGGGCGCGAACCCGGTTCCCCTGCATCGGCAGGCGGACGCGCAACCACTGCGCCACCAGGGAAGCCCAGCAGCATAGTGATTTTAGTCAACAGTACTGTATTACATACTTCAAAGTTGCCAAGAGCTCTTAACTGTTCTCACCACAAAAAAGAAATGATAACTAGGTGAAGGAATAGAAGTGTTAACTATCGCTACAGTGGTAATCATATTGTAATACATAAAGGTATCAAATCAATACGTTTCTACACCTTAGACTTACACAATGTTCTATGTTGTTATATCTCAAATTGTTTTAAAAAAGAAAAATTTGAAAATAGACACTTCCCTGGCGGTCCAGTGGTTAAGACTCTGTGCTTCCATTGCAGGGGGCGTGGGTTTGCTCCCGGGTCGGGGAACTAAGATCCCACATGCTGCGCAGCGCGGCCAAAAATATATATATATTAAAAACAGAAAATAAAATAAAAACATCCTTTAAAAAATGTTACTGTGATTTGGGCTTCCCTGGTGGCACAGTGGTTGAGAGTCCGCCTGCCGATGCAGGGGAAC
>NC_041223.1:27893813-27915475 GCF_002837175.3 Physeter macrocephalus | reverse complement strand
GAGGATCCCACGTGCCGCGGAGCGGCTGGGCCCGTGAGCCATGGCCGCTGAGCCTGCGCGTCCGGAGCCTGTGCTCCGCAACGGGAGAGACCACAACAGTGGGAGGCCCGCGTACCGCAAAAAAAAAAAAAAAAAGTTACTGCGATTTGAAAGAAGTCATGCTCAGATGTTGATATCCCACCAGCCCCAAACCCCGGCCCCCAGCCCTGTGCTCCCCAAACAGAGAAGGGAGGCGCTGGCTGGGATCAGCTCAGACTTCTCCAAGGTTAACGCCCCACAATTTCAAAGTTCAATATTTGCCTTCCTCTGGGAGAAAGGCAAGGCGTTGGTTGTGGTTGTGGTTGTGATGCCTTCTGACTCACCTGGAACGTACTCCGTGATGGGCACTCAGGGTTTCTGGCTGCAGACTCCCCAGCACTTCAGATGCGGAAGTGCCAGACCAGTAGGATGGTTAGCCACCGAAATGCCACTGCACTGCAGAAGACAGAGTTGATGGTGTCCACACTGTTTCCCTCCTTCCCTGTCGCTGTTTATCACTGGCCATCAGTGGAGTGCTTCCTAGGATAAGCAGTATGCCAGGCCCCAAAGATACGAATATACGTGAGACATAACCACTGCCTTCAAGGAATTTACAGAGACATAAGCAAATACATTTCGATATGACTGATACATCTAATAATACATGTGTCTAGAATAAGAGTACACATAATACGAGAAACATATGTGTAAACAAGATTCAGAGGAGAGAGTGATAAACTTGAGGGAAGTTAAAGAAAGGAAGAATTAACTCTGTCTTGGAAAATGAGAGAAGGCTTTCTGGAGGAACTAAAACGTGAGCAGCTCTGAAGCAACGATGATGTGAAGGAGGGCTGCACACTGAGGCCAATGTTTAGGGCTTCAGGACCTAAGGAACCAGGAGAGAGTTGTCAACCCTTCTACTCAACTAGATGTAAATGTTATTGGGGGATGCAATGTTCAAGGAGGAGCCAGAGAAGTCAGGAGAGATCATGCAGTTGCCCTGACTGTCTGAGGAAAACTATATTCAAAAAGAAAGAGTTTTCACCCTCTAAAGCCAGAACTGAAAATAGCCCTTGCCTTCTATTAACCTGGGTGACATCACTTAACAAATTTATTTTTTATCTGAGTGATGAAAAACAGAAAATTGAATCCGTGAGCCCAGTATTTCCTCTGGGCTGTTATCCACTCATTCAACAAACATTCGCTCTATGCCCAGCAGGCCGTGAGGCCAAGGTGCCCTGGGCCACACCAATAACCACCGGGCTGAGACAGCGTTTTACATGATGGCTAGCTCCTGTCTACAATGACAGTGGACTGGAGTCTGCCAGATCCACCAAACACAAATATCCGAATAATTCCTTTCCAGTCAACAAGGACTCGGGGGTGGTGGGATGGCACCTACTACATCCCTGGACTGAAGATTCCGAGTGCTTAAAAGGAAACTTTGAGATATTCCTCTACCCTCAAAGACCTAACAACCTTATTGGATGGATAAGACAAATACACATTATACCAAGGACCATACAAGAGCATAAATGAACTAGTTCTTAAGTAAATAACACGGACAGTAAATCAGAGACAAGAGAAGGCAGAGAGATAGGGCTTCCGTGGTGGCGCAGTGGTTGAGAGTCCGCCTGCCGATGCTGGGGACACGGGTTCGTGCCCCGGTCCGGGAAGATTCCACATGCCGCAGAGCGGCTGGGCCCGTGACCCATGGCCGCTGAGCCTGCGTGTCCGGAGCCTGTGCGCCGCAACGGGAGAGGACACAACAGTGAGAGGCCCACGTACTGCAAAAAAGAAAAAAAAAAAAAGAGAAGGCAGAGATGACTGAATTGCCCTGAGCAGGAGAAGAGGACTTTATGGTCTCATGCTGAAATCTAAAAGATACGGCAGAGTGTTGACTGGTTCAGGAATTGCCTAGAAGTGAGACTGAGCTGACATATGGGAGATATTAAGCACTGAGTAGGAAGAAGGTCCAAAAAGTAGTAAAATACGTTGACTAGAGAGAAAATGAAAAGGCTTGGAATGCCAAGATAAAGGATTTGAACTTGATTCATAAAGCGAAGAGGATCGCTAGAGAATTTTAAGAAAAACGTGGATAAAGTAGTGTTTCAGAAAATTAAGTCACATCCATATGTTGGGGGAACAGACCCAATGAATCAAAAGAAATATAGTCAGGTGGCAGACTATGATGGCAGTAGAAATAAAGGTATAAATCCAGACATGATGTGGAGAAAAGGAGATAAAATGTGCTGATACTGAAGACGGGGCGTTCCAGGGGTTGGTCTGGTCATCTGAAAAACTGGAGGTGAGGTCAACGGTGAGGAAAGTGGAGGGTGATGGGGAAAGTATGGTGAGCTCAGTCAGGACAAGTTGTCTGCAGGAGAGTCAAGTGGAAATGTCCAGGAGAAAGGTGGAAATAAGGGATTGCAGTGCAGGGCAGAGAGGCCTGTTTTGGAAGCTCCAGTTGAGAGTCACATCCATCCGTGAGCCATATGGCCAGAATAGGTATCACAAAATCAACGACTACTTTGTTCAAATGCTCCTAGAGTATTAGTTTATAATAAGCTTGATTTAGCAAAGCACAAGACAGTTGACGAGAAAGCCCACAAGGAAGGAAGTTTCACCAGCAATTTCTTTTCCTCTGTGAGACATAATTTAGACATCACAGTTCAGACACCTCTCCCCAACCCTCCCCTCATGGATTCTATTCGGTACAAACGTGGCTGCTTATATCAGAGCCCAGAGGGTTTGCTAACTCACCTGAACACAGCACAGAGAAATGGCAATTTTCTACTGCAGCATTTCCTTGAATAAAACCCTAACCCACCTGGAGTATTTCTGGCATAGTGGTGTCTTTGGATTTCTGGAGACAGTAAAATATAGAGGGAAGCAAGAGTAAGTCAAGACTTTTTGACTGAAGTTTCCCTCTGAGTCACTGAGCTAGAATGACTTGTTTGTTAAATAAAATTAAATTCAAACTACCCAGAAGCAGTCACAGCCGATCTCTTGTGACTTCATTAAATAAACAAAATGAGGGGTTATGTCCTCTGATTGCCACCCTACTCTCAAAGTTTCAGAAGATCCAAAAGACTCACCATGGTCCCCATTGAACTATATATGGAAAAATACAGTGTTTCCATCCTTAAAATCTTTTTTGTGTTTCCAAACTGAGATCTCAGGGTTAACACACAAGATCAAGATCTTGTTTTCTTTCTAACTAGCAAACCAGATTGCCTTGGGGCACCTGGGGGGTTTATTACTGATAAGTAACCTTAGGAGGGAGGGCAGTAGAACACATGCCCGAGGAAAGTGGCAGCAATTACACAGGAAAATCCCAAGGGAAGGTGGCCAATGTCACTGCACCTAACAACGGTCACCACAACAGCCTTAACCTGGGAGGTGCTTAACCCCAGGTCCAGGATGCAGTCTCCCCAAGGCCGAGAAGCACAGGAGGGCTGCTGCACCCACTAGAAATAAGAGGCCTTCACACCCCCACAGGCTGCTTCTCTGCCGGGTCCACCATGGCTGCCCACCTAGATCCCCGCACCCACTGAGCCACAGTCAGCAAAGGAGACTGGCAAAAAGACGATGAACTTGCAAGTCAGACCTGAGTTTGAATCTTACATCTTTTGTGAGCGTGGGAAAGATGCTCAAACTACTTAATGTCCACACATATGGAAGGACATTGTAGAGCGGTAAATGAGATCGATGTGTCCAGCAGCCCGTCTGGCTCCTAATAGGTCCTCAATAGATGTAGTTTAACTTTGGATGTACCTACTGCCTCTGCTGAGTGTACGCCTGCCTGGCCACCTCCTCCTAGGAGACATCTACATTCGTCCCTCCGTATCCACAGCGGATTGGTTTCAGGAGCCCCGGGCCACACGGATACCAAAATCGGCGAATGATCCAATCCCTTACAATCCGTCCTCCTCATCCGCGGATGTGGAACTCACGGATACGAAACCTGCGAATAGGGAGAGCTGCCTGTCTGTCTTCACCGCTCGAGCCCTGGCCCAGCATTACGACCTTTGGGAAGACTCCCTCAACCCTCCCAGCTAACTACTTATTCCCGCTTCTGTGCTCCCACCATATCTCCAAGAAAAGTATCCATCACACTGTAACTGCAAACTCTTTGAACCTGAATCTCCAGATAGTATATTCTCGAAACACCCTGACGTGATCTGATGCAGCAAACCTGGACCTTCTATGAGTATTTGGAAACCACTGACATAGGTCAATTATGCCACACACATATCATATCAAATGATAATAATAATAGCTAAGGTGTGTGGAGCCTTTAGGTTCCAGACACTGTATTACATACTTTGCACAGATTGACTCATTTAATCCCCACAAGATCCGTATGAAGTAGGCGCCGCTATTTAAAATGAGGAAACTGAAGCCCAAAGAGGAGAAATAATTCTCCCAGGAAATAACTTGTTAGTCAGAATTCAAACCTCAAAAGTACAATGCCAGAGCACAAGTTCTTAACCATCCTGGGCTATAATTCTTCTTTATATATGAATTATAATATTCAAAGGCAATACATGTATGCCATACATTCTTTTTAAGTGCCAATTACTCATATGAAGTATTTTTCTTACATTATAATCATTATTTTCTTTTTATAGTACATTTAGACAATTCCCTTTTTGGTATGAAATGCTTCGATATCATTGAACAAATGTTTCTATAACTTAACAAGAAATTTGTAATTATACACCTAAGTACTAGATTTTGCAACTTTTCAACTCTGTTTTTCAATATTCCTACTGTGCTGGCAGGCGGTGCCGAGAGACAAATTGCTCATTTCATCACCTGACCTTGTGTTCTTTGATAAGAAAGAGAAGGGTGTGGTGGTGACAGCTGAGGACACTTGTCAACCGTCCCCAAGAAGAAGGAAATGGAATCACTATTGTGACAAATTTAAGTCAGATTTGAGGCTGCCACCGGTTGCTTTAATTTTTCTCCAGGGGGAGTTGGTTATTTCCTGTCATGCAAACTGCATCATTGAAAGACAGTTTCTCAAAATGTTTATAATACATGAAGTAAAAAGAAGCAGGATGCAAAATCACGTAATTTAAAAGAAGATCTCAGTTATGTTTTTAAAAATACACCAGAATTTTAACAGGGATTATTTCTAAATGATTATTATTTCCCTCTTTCTGTTTTTCTGTTTGTTATATCATAAGCATGTATTCCTCTTATATTCAGAAAAAAGAAATTTTTTTGAAAAGAAAAAACTCAGTGTTGACCAGAAATAGAATCTTTACCTTTTTTCCTAAATAAAGTAATATCAGCACACAGAAAATGAAGTTGCCGCCGTGGTCCAGAAAACATTATTTACTGGGCTATCTTGAAAAACTGATTGGAAGTTGTGAGGTTGGGTAGTTATCGAAGCCATGTATGGTACTTCACAATGATGGCTTGTCCTTTAAAATGAAGTTTATTCCAAAGAACATGAAACCAAACTTCTAATTCACATTTAAACAGCACTTTACATTTGACAAAGCTTTTAAATGAAGGCACTCAAGAGATCTTTCAGCCCTGTTTTTCAGTTTTACAAGCAAAAAAACAACCAACAAAAAAACAGAGAGGCCAAGTGACTCACTGCAAGGTAATGAAAGAGTAAAGATCCAGGATTCAGGCCTTTCGACATTGTTTTTCCACACAGTCACACGGCCTTCCTTATTTAAACGTTCACTTAAAGATATAAAATAACTTTTACCACTTGTGATGAGAGAAAAGATAAAACAAGGATTCTCCCTGAAGCTGGTGGGAGCCAGCTGCCTGGGTTTGGATTCTGGCAGCAGCGGCTGCCCAGACCTCTCTGTGCTCCAACTTCCTGGGCCGGAAAAGGATTGAAGAGTACAGACCTCATAGGCTTATTGTGAAAAGTAATGAGTAAATGTGTGTAAAGTGCTAGCACAGTAGCCATCCCAGTACAGATCCTCAATAACTGTGGGCTTTTATTATTACGGTTATTCATATTCCTATTTCTCTATGACCATATGTAGAAGTGCTTTGTGGGAAGAGTATACAGTACATGACACATTTGACTTATATTGAAGGCAGTGATTCATTAACCCTTTTCAGGTTTCATTCTTTCACTTATTCGTTCTTTCAACAAATATTTATTGAGCTTCCCCCTGCAATGCCAGACACATCTCTTTCCCAAGTACGTTTCTAAATAAAGTGGTAGAGAGAAAATGGTAGCTGGAAACATGGGATTGGAAGTATTTTGGTTTTGTTTTTGCAAGACATTTAAGCATACTGAAATTATGGTGAGAAAGATATAGTCGACAAAGAACAATGGAATATATGAGAGAGAAAAGTCATAACTGGGAGTTGTTAGGGAGGGGGAAATTTCCCCCTCTACCCCTCTTGAGTTCTTGTGGAGAGACAAATAATAACATGGACACAAGACAGATGAAAAGGAGAAAAAGAAACAAATTTTAATTCATGTGCATGAAGGACTCACAGAAATGGAACCTAAGAAGTGGCCAAAGCAGGCTACTTCTATACTTTTTTACATGAAATAAATTTGCGAGGAATTGACAGGATGAAGAAACTTAGGTTTGAGGTGCTCAGTTAGTGAAGAATCTAAACAGAGTTTGGGCTTGTAAATTAGAAGGAGAAATAAGGTTTGTTTATGCAAGCGTCTCAGCCCAAATTCCCAATCGTCCATGGTCAGGGTGTCCTTCCACCTCCAGATACAAGGAGTGCACCTTTCACGTGAGAGGTTGATTTCCTGCTTTCAGGGGGACAGAGAGGAAAATCAGAGCATCCCTCTTACGTTGGCCGTTTCTTAAGTAATTGTAATTCAAAATAATCAATATGCCATTGAGGCGTATTTTGGGGTGACCTGCCTGGGGCCCCAACAGAGCAGAATGTCCTGAAAACGTAGTAGGGGGACTGGCCTTAGAAAAGGAGGCAGCTCATCTAATAGAATGGATAGAACAAAGACAGGAATGGCTGCAGAGTAGGAGTTTTTATAGGTTTTGTAGCAAAATGGTAAGGAATGTCCCACCTAGTGACTTTCAATCTCTCCATGAAGTAGGAAGCAAGGTGGAGGGTGGTGGAGACAGGGCACTGGGGGACCCTCTGAGCTTGACGGCCATGCATTTGTGGCCCAGAGAGAGAGAGTTCTGTGCTCCACCTGGCCACAAGCACTCAGCATCTGTTGGACCACAGCTGTGGTGCCACTAAAAGGAAAATTCCAGCAACAACATCGTGGCCTGGCCCCACCTGGGACAGCTAAGTCTGTGTCATTGCTTTCCCATTTTCTCACAGTGTGGACCATTATAGATAAGCTTGTCACAATATAGATAAGCTTGTCACCATTCCTGCCCCGGCCCCCCCCCCGCCCCCCCCGCCCCCCCGCCACTCTCCCACATCTCCCACAGTGCAAAACTGAAAACAAAGAAAGTGATAACCTCCTGTCAAAGACTCCCCTCTTCTTTCTTGGGCTTACTTGTGCCCTGTGGGTAATATAATCTGTAAGGAATGTCCAGCGATGAAAATAAGTTTTACTTCTGTCTCCAGTGTCTCTGCCCTGCACACCCACCCCATGACCACCCACAGGAGCCAATTCATCACATGAAGACAGCTGTGGCAGCAGCTAGTTTATGTCTAGGCGGGGGTTGGGAGACGTTTCCTCCTTGTTCTTCTTCCCCCAGTGGCTATGGATCCTGTGGCAATGTGAAGATTTCTAGCACCTTCTCTCCCAAGAGTCGCCGAGAATTAGTCAAGTAGAACAAACTTAACCTTAGCATAGATTGCAAGCCCTAGTACCCCCCTTCCCTCTCCCACCTACCATTTTTTGACAATCCTTGCCAAGTGAAAAAGGAAAGTCCCCCATCTCTCTTCTTTTCTCATTCTTTCCTTTTGTGCCTTAGCAGATTCGCTTTCTTTTCTATTTTGGAGACAATTCTTGGTAAAGACCAGGAAACTAAAAATCTACCCAAAAAACCTTCTCCTTGGAAGACCTGGAGTAAATCTCTCTCTCTCTCTCTCTCTCTCTCTCTCTCTTTTTTAAGAAGAAAAGGTAAACTAAACAATTCATATTTATCCAGAATATACTGAGTGCCAGGATATGAGCTACAGGAGATAAAAGATAAACAAAACATTTGGGGAAAGGCTGGTACACAACTCGGATAAACGCCAGCTAAATTAACACCAGATAAACTGACAGGTGCCAAGGAGGCTCCCATGGAGAGAGCATTGGTCATTCTAGTGAAGGACCCCATGGAGGGGTTGGCATTGGTACTTGGACAACAGTTGGATTTTTATAAGTGGAAATTTTTAAAAGTGCATTCAAAATAAAGACCAGAGGTGGGGAAAAGCTGGGTTCATTCAAAAGCTGAGTGCCTTCAAATCCTAGAGTGAATGTGTAGTGTTGAAGGGAGAGAGCTGCACAGTTGGAGGGAATGTAATCAGAATTGATGTAAAATTAATCTGAACTTTTACTAAACCATAGGGATTGTTTAGAACTGTATCAGGGGCTGTCTTGAATATCAGTTTGTCGTTTACTCTGTAAAAAATAAAATGGAGACTCACTGAAGGCTTGTGCGTAAAGGAAAATACGTTTTCTCCTCCCTTGTTCCTTGCACAGCAAGTGGTTGCTTCTTTTTAATATTAAAACTAAGTTACAAAGAAATGGCCAGTGATTCCTGGCTGTACAATGAAAGTGCATTCTCTACCACTTCAACACCTTTAGTCCAATCTCCTATACCTAAGCAAGACTCCTTTAATGACATGCTTTATAAAAACCCCATATACTGCTCTTGATGTCCAATTCTATTTCAAATTGTTACATAGAAAGTCCAGGATCTCAATCCGATATCAATATAAAATGTATCATTATAACTCAAA
This sequence comes from Physeter macrocephalus, assembly GCF_002837175.3. Lineage (NCBI taxonomy): Eukaryota > Metazoa > Chordata > Mammalia > Artiodactyla > Physeteridae > Physeter > Physeter macrocephalus. Next base: position 27,906,580 of record NC_041223.1, on the reverse strand, counting down.
TTAGCTGATATTTATTGAGAGGGTTCTATGTGCTAAGCACTTTTTATGTATAACCTTATTTATCCCTCTTAACAATGTGGTAGGTTCTGTTAATTATTATTATCTTCAACTGACACAAGAGACAGTGGAGGCATCAAGAAGATGCAGAAGTCCACACAGCTGTATGGGACACAGTCAGGTTGCAAAGCCACACAGTAGATTCTAGGGATCATCCCCCATAACCCTCTGCTGGAAGGCTCCCCACCACCCTCTGTGATGACGATGGCATCCTCCTTAGGCAGGTCTCCAGACACACTAAGTCTGCTGGGTTCCTCTTTTTCATTGATTTATTCACTAAATAGGTATGTATTGAGCACCTACTCTGTGTCAGGCAGTGTTCTAAGGGCTTAGCTCCGACAGTGGAAAGGAAACAAACAACAAGCTTCCTTCTTTTTTTTTTTTTTTTTTTTTTTTTAGCTTCCTTCTTTTAAAGGAACTCTTCTCTTAGAGTATTTTCTCTACCACATTTGTCCCTCTTGATTATAGCAACAATTATTTAAGGGGAAATATTAGGTCTCCAAAATGTAAACACTATTCTTGATACCACTGCCAAAGCATCTTAATCTTCATGTAAAAAATTATTTTCAAATACAAATAAATGATAATACCTGAGAGGGAAATGTCTTAAAAGATAAGTGTTGATCAATATACTGAAAGACAAGCATGTTCTAGTCAGTTGAATATTCTCTTAATTGGGAATTGCCAAACACAACCTGTTTTGAAAGAATTATAATAGAACCAAAAATTCCTAAAATAAAAGCTATTTGAGACGTAACTTTTAGTTTTTCTTCAGTGAGTCATGACTTCTCAGAATCTTAGAATTCTTCAGAGTCAATTATTTTTAATAGCAATTATTACCTGGAACTTCAAAACAATCTTTGTGAAGACTTTAGCTTTCTTATGTATAAACTTCCCATTTGCTGAACTTGCACAGGCCAGTGGTACCACCTGAGACTTTGAAAATACTCTAAAGCAGTGGGTTTTTATTTCAGCTGTTTGGAAATGACTAACAGAGTAATATAATGGATAAATTTCATCTAATGTTAATAGTTGGGTAAGTAAAAAACACCCACTATATGGAAATTAGTAAGACATGTGACTATAGTCTTATGACAGGACTGTTCTCTTAAGAGTATTTTTGAACTACCTATTTAACAGCTCTTACCACCTTAAATCACCCATTGGTATTATTTTTTAAGTGTTTTAAATAGAGAAGATTAAGAGAAGGCACATTATACTTCTTTAAATGATAATTAAGAGGCTCTGATAACCATTTACCAATGATATTAATGGCATGAATAATAAGAAAGGGTGACTCAAGGTGATTTAAGGACAATTTAAATTGCATATGAAAGATGAAAACTTGAGCTGAAGTATTAAGGAATTCTTAAATTCCACTTCTTACATTGTGGAGGGGAATTTTAAATCAGGATGAGACATGTACAAAGCATCAACAAAATAATATATATATATATTTTAAATTGAAGTATAGTTGATTTACAATGTCACGTTAATTTCAGGTATACAGCACAGTAATTCATATATATCTATATATATATATATACTTTTTCAGATTCTTTTTCCTTATAGGTTATTATAAATTATCAAGTATAGTTCCCTGTGCTATACAGTAAGTAGATCCTTGTTGGTTACCTCTTTTCTATATAGTGGTGTGTGTATGTTAATGCCAAACTCCTAATTTATCCCTCCCCCACTTTCCCCTTTGGTAACCATAAGTTTGTTTTCTATGTCTGTGGGTCTATTTTTGTTTTGTAAATAAGTTCATTTGTATCTTTTTTTTAGATTCCACATATAAGCAGTATCATATGACATTTGTCTTTCTCTGTCTGGTTTACTTCACTTAATATGATAATCTCTAGGTCCATCCATGTTTCTGCAAATGGCATTATTTCATTCTTTTTTATGGCTGAGTAATATTCCATTGTGTATATCTATATCTATATATCTATATATCTATCTATATATATATAGATATAACATCTTCTTTATCCATTCATCTGTTGATGGACATTTAGGTTGCTTTTATGTCTTGGCTGTTGTAAATAGTGCTGCAGTGAACATTGGGGGTGCATGTATTTTTTCAAATTATAGTTTTCTCTGGATATATGACCAGGAGTGGGATTGCAGGATCATATGGTAACTCTATTTTTAGTTTTTTAAGGAACCTCCATACTGTTCTCCATAGTGACTGCACCAATTTACATTCCCACCAACAGTGCAGGAGGGTTCCTTTTTCTCCACACCCTCTCCAGCGTTTATTGTTTGTAGACTTTTTGATGATGGCCATTCTGACCATCATCAAAAAGTGATACCTCATTGTAGTTTGGATTTGCATTTCTCTAATAATTAGCGAGGTTGAGCATTTTTTCATGTGCCTATTGGCCATCTGTATGTCTTCTTTGGAGAAATGTTTACGTAGGTCTTTCGCCCATTTTTTGATTGGGCTGTTTGTTTTTTTTGGTACTGAACTGTATGAGTTCAACAAAATAGTATATTGTTAAAAGAACATTAAACATTAAACAAAAGAACATTAAAATCACTTTGCTGTATAAAATTAAATGCCAAATGACAGTATCATGTGTGCCCATCCCCTGATGCCAAACTTAGTCTTCCTTCTCAGAACTAATGAAAATCAATTTTGCTTTTATTCCCATCTTATGTCAATAAAATATCAGCTACACAGGGAAAGAAACTTTATCTTGTTCACTGCTGTATCCTAGTGCCCAGAACAATGCTTTGCACGTGGTAGGGGCTTGACAAATATTTGTTGAATGAATAAATATATTATTTAAGGTGTTTGTTCAAAAAGACTTGTTACTATGGATGGCATATTCTATTTTTACTAAAGTTAATTTGTACATAATATGCTGACAACAGTGGCTGAAGGTTTGCCTTGTTACAAGAAGTTTTTCAAATAAGAGTTCAGTAAAGAGTATTTTCGTGAAGACTAGCAACATTATGTGGTACAGCTACCATATTACATATATTCCATTCTAAAGTATTCGTATTTGTGACAAAGCATTAATACTTGAAATGCAATATATAGGATATATTTTAGCAAAAGGAACATATGTTCTTTCTAAGGAATAAAGAAAATTAAAACATATGACTGAATCATCCTTTGCCCTTAAGCTGTATTTTCAAGCCTATAACCTTCGTTAGTATGTATCATTTATAGCACCATTTCCCAAAGCGTGATGTACGTACCAAAGGATACACAAGAAGATCTTCTTGTTACAGGAAGATCTTTTCCTTTAATAGTTAACGTATTTATTTTGATGTACTAGGGAAAATGTAACTAGCACATCAAATCTATTTTTTATTGATACCAAATTAATACAAGAGACACTTAAGTAAAAATGAACTCACTTGATTTAAAGAAAGGTACTAGGGGGCTTCCCTGGTGGCGCAGTGGTTGCGCGTCCGCCTGCCGATGCAGGGGAACCGGGTTCGCGACCCGGTCCGGGAGGGTCCCGCGTGCCGCGGCGCGCCTGGGCCCGTGAGCCGTGGCCGCTGGGCCTGCGCGTCCGGAGCCTGTGCTCCGCAACGGGAGAGGCCGCAGCGGAGGGAGGCCCGCGTACCACCAAAAAAAAAAAAAAAAAAAAAAAAGAAAGGTACTAGGTACACAGTGGTGTAAGTAGATATGGTAAAGACCATAATAATGGCTGGTGGGTGAATGAAACTGGGGGGACTCTGACTTTCATTCTTGCTTTGGAGCAAGACACATCCTGCATCCTTATGAGGACCATCTTACAAGACTGAAGTCTGTTGCTTTACCACCTTCACCAGCTAAGTTTTCATATGGTAGAATGGCTTTTAACCTTCTCAGACTCAGTGCTTCCATTTTATAGCACATAATTTTATAATGTCCTCCTATACTATCTTGAAACGAAATCTGTAACTTACTTGTTCACATAAGTTCGAAAAAAAATCAACCTAAGGTCCTGGCTGTATTAGAAAGCAAAAATACAATATAAGCAACATGTGACTTAAATAATGTTTTCAATATGTAAATGCTTGGGGATAACCACCTTAGAAGGCACAATGATGTAGTCAAATACTGCATCTCCATGCAGAGTCGCTGTGAGTGACAGCTACTACTACAGACTGGCGCAAGGGTGTTACGCAGGTAACGCAATCCGATATCATAAGCAGTTTTGCCGCTGGTGATTTCCCAAGACGGAGAACAACTTCTGATAAAGTCCTACCCACCACCCCTCCCTGCCAAAATTACATTCCTCCCTTAATTTGCGTAGTAGCTGCATTCCTTAAAAAAGGAATATTAAACTTTGCAAAAGAATACTTTGTGCTTATATGTAAAACAAGGAAACAGGATTAGGTTCCAGGTTCAGATAATTATAAACAGACTTTTCACCTACATGAATACCTGAGTGGCCGTTGAAAAGTTGGAACAAGACACAGGACAACTCTTTGATGTGTGGAACTATCCCACACCCTTCAGCACATCCAGTGTTCCTGGCTCCCTTCCACTGAATTCCGTTCAGGCTCTTTCTGTCGTTGTGGTGACCAAAAATGCCCCCAACATTTCCCAAGTGCCTCCCACGCTGATCTCGTAAATCCAGTAGCACTCCTGGGTTTTCTTGTTTAAGCTCTTCACTGCTAACTAATGGGTAGTCATTAATCCACTTTGAGCTTTCTGTTTATCAGTGATAGCATTTGGTTCTAAAGTATATTAAATATAAAACATTAGCTCTATGGCTTCTAAAGCAACTATAAAAATATTCTATTTTATTATTATTACAGGCGTTTTATTGTTTACAGCTTGTTAACTGTAAAGTTTGTTGGCTTACAGTTGGTAAAGAATAAAAGTACTCTTGACGTAAATTTCAGAGAGTTTGGTTGCTTTTACGAAAAATATTTCAGAGTTGGGGCTCCTGAAAGAATCTGAAATTCAATATAGCTAGAAATCTGGTTACTGAAAATCGGATACTTTCTGAATTATCTAAGCCTCCTAGGGCCGCAAATTTTGACAGCGTAGCTTTAAAAGCAGATTCTTGGCATAATTTTGAGTGGGTTTTGACCAAGTCATGCTGAGAAATTTGCAACTGCAGCAATCATTGGGATGTACAAGAAAGAGAAAAAAAAAAATAATGAAAACTTTCCAGGGTGAGGGACCTTAAACTTAACTGAACTTCTGAACTTTACGCCCTGTTGTGATCTTTCTGACACTTTGAAGAATCGTTCTGGAGAGTCTCCAGGGAGCACACTCCTCACTCTTCATTCTTAAACAGTGTGAAATCTGTCAACCCAACCAGGTCATCAAGAGGGCAGACTGTGACTTGTCACCCAGAGAGGGATGTTCTCTAGGACACTGCAGAAGCTGGGCAGATTTTGCTTTTTTACCAAGAGCGAGACCCTGGCTTTTTGAGAAAGGGACTGATTTCCATACATTGGGAAAGCTGGCTTAGCACATACACTTGAATCAAACACAAGCTGCCAAAGTGACGATTTGACATCCATCCCCTTAATTCTTATCAGAAAGCTGATCATTGAAAACAACTAACAGAGCTTTATTTGCGGAAACTGGAAAGTTTAAAACACCTCAGCTGAAACGGAACCTGATTTTTTTAAATTATTAAGTCTCTTGTGGGAGACAAAGAAACAATATCAGTTACTGAGAGGTGGGAACTCTTGATGCCTCTTCTACTTGTTTTAGGTTTTTGTTGTTTTGTTTTGTTTTAACTGAGTTCTTTAACCTTTCGGTACTCTGTTTCTCTGCTTATAAACTTGGAATAAGGATAGCTATTATTAGTTCAGGGTTTTGTTGTTGTTGTTGGAGAACTGGGAACTCTGGACAAAATTACCAAATCGATGAAGTTTTTCTTTGACTTTCACACCTTCTTTAACTCATTCCATTGTGCTAAATGCTAGGGATTAAAAGGTCATTAAGGCATAGCTCCTGCCCTCAAGGAACTAACATTTTAGTCGGTGAGAAAAGAAGTAAATATGACAATTCTGCCTTGCATGAATAACTGCTTTGCTGAACATAGAGGCGGGGTTGCTATGGGAACCCGGTGCAGAACACCAGCAACCACTGGGAAGGATGGAGAAGACTTTCCAACATCCTCTATCTCCTCTCTCAGCCTCTCCACCCCAACTTCCAGCTCCCCCCAAAGCAGAAGCTGCCCTTCTGAGATAGAACCCCAAGCTTTAGACTGTTCTTTCTGTCCCTTCCATCAGATTCTATCTGTTTGATGTTGCCTATCTAATTGTGAACGAAGTCAAGCTAAGGCAGTCATTGATTGGTTAAGTGACTCTCTCCATATGATAGTTGCATTCTGACTAGGGCTGTCCTTACCCATTCCACTAATCTTTATTGAGCATGCACTGTGTGGATTAATTTCAATTCTTTTACCCAGAAGACTGATGAGTGGGAAAACCAAGGCTTGAGCCTGGTAATCTCACTATAGACCAAAGGTTTTTTGCTTGGAATTACGCTCTTTTATCACAGTCTGTCGGCTCTGCCTAGCTAGATAGCCCCACTGGCTGAGACCCCAAGTACAGCAGTGGGATCGCGCTAGCACGGCTCACCTACGTGAAGAAGGGCCAAGCACTGGCACAAGCACCATCGTGGCGTCATAGCCGCTCCCGGAGACCCAGACGCCCTGAGGGCACTGCTTAGTTGTCCAGCAACACTAGCTGTCTGCTAGAAGGGCAGCTGGAGGTCCCAAGAGAGTACAGATATCACCCTCCAAAGCCAGGATTACGGTTTTCGACTATTACTGCCGTGGAGGAACAGGAGTGGGCTGCCCTCTTGACAGGGAACTCTCTGAGGGAAGAGGCCATGTCATCATCATCTCTCACCCCCAACACCACCCAGTGTCTGGACCAAAGTAAACCCTTGTTTAATGTTTGGAGAAGGAAAGGAAGGAAGAAAGAAGGAAAGGGAAAGGAAGGGGAGGGAAGGAAAAGGAAAGATGAGCTTTTGAGACAATCACGGACAGTCCTTCTCTGGGTCTCTCCACAAGTCCTTTAGCTGAACTGAATCTACAGCTGTCATGTCTCTGCCTTCCCTCCCTCTCTGCCTCTTCCTTCAGGCGCATCAATTAAACTCTTCACTCTGAGCAATCCAGTGCTAATGAGCCACGATGAGGAAGGCAAGAGAAACCTCAGCACAGACACTTCATATACTTCTTCGTGCATTTCTTTGTCACTCCTCGCCATTTGCATCTCCACAACTCCTACTTGAATGGGTTTTTCTACAGCTTTAGCAGGTTGTACGTATATTCACTTTTTTTTTTTTTAATACAGGCTGCTATAAGCTTGTTTTTAGAGCTCTGTGGACTCTATAGTCCTAAGAATAAGAACATATTTCTTACTGACTGCTCTACCCCTGCAGTTAGGCTTCACCTCATCTGGAACAACATGCAAGACCCAGTCCATTACCAGGAAGAGCATGACCTCATTGGTAGGAAATCCCAAACCCATGTGGGACTCAGAGGGTGCTACAACAAATTCCTTACATTTCTTCGCAGATTGGCTTTCGTTAGTACAGAGACCACCTCCAACGGGTGCTTGCATGCCCCTCCTCTTTTGACCTCCCTTCTTCGTTCCTTTTCTCCTGCTCTGTCCTCTCACCCTCTCCACCCTGCCACGTCCCCTCCGTACATCCCAGGCACCATCTTGCCTCTATCCCTTGTGGAAAGATAGGCTTCTGACTCCAGCCAGGGCAAGGGGCAAAGTGAATCATCATATTCTTGAGAGTAGAGCCCACTAGACAAATAATCTTTCTCTTGCTCATATTTTCCACCTTATATGATAATTTCTAGGCATTTTTATATTGAAGTATCCCTTACCCACCACAGCTGAAGTAGAAACAAAAGTAATGAAGATGATGAAGGGGCCATCCCACCACCATCCTCTGAGTAGTTGAGGGCAGAAACACTGTCTTGAAAATTCTGTGTATTCAAGTGCACAGTAGCTTGCACAGAGTAGGTGCTCAATGAATATTTGTGGGTGGAGCTTTCCCAGTGTTTACCACACTGCTTAGATCTAAGCACCAAGAGAGACTCAGAAAAAAACAGCCAAGTCATGCCTAAAGGACTTCATTTTCATTCATTGACATCTACCAAAGGATATTAGATATTTATTAAATAACCATTCCTGGTTAGAATATTATTTAACGTTAGAGAGGTAATTAGAAATATTTCGAAAACACATAAAAGATAGATGTGTCTTCTAGAGGGAAGGAGGCAGGAGAAAAGGAGAGAAAGCCCACGGGCCATGTGAAACAAGTGTAAGATTATACTCTCAGACCACGTCTGAATCAGCAGACGCCCTTCAGGTAAAAATCTCAGGAGACTTTAAGGCCCGGCTCAGAAATGGTTAAACACGAGGCCTGTGTGCATCCTGTCACAGTTTTATTTTGAGCAGCCTGTTTGCCCAAGTACCTCCCACTCTTTCCCTTCCCCAGAAACTGCCGCTCTGTTCTATGTACACAACAAAAATGTTTGTCTTTTCCAGAGCTTGAGGTACTAACCAATGTCTGTGAATTTCTTTGTGTAATAACATAATAATCAAATCACATTTAAGTCAGTGTCAGTAATACATGTGTTTTCAATTTTAAAACCCACAAGTGATTTATTATTCACCTCCCAATATTCCATTTGTACATTCAGTGAGAGAAACAGAAAAGTTACATACATAGAATCACTTCCAAGTTTTGCTATGAAGTTATTTCTCTGGTTGTTTTCTCGTTATTTTACAGGTTGTCTTTCAATATGAGCCCTACAGTTTTTCTCACTCTGACATTCCTGTTCAGTGATACCGATTTTAATCTTCAACCTTTTAATCTTTATTGTTTTTAAAACACTTGTATTCATGAATTACATTGAAATGTCCGTCTTTTGCTTTTGTTTTACTCTGTTTTTAAAAAAGGAAGGAAATCTGAGATTCCTTGAGTGTTGATGCATCACTGTGCCTCAGGGAAAATAGGGTCCCATGCTGGACTGCCACATGTCCCCTGTTCTTTGTCCTTTCCTATAAAGAGCAGAATATAATGAACAGAGTATCTTGAAAGATCAGATAGACCAGGGTTCCCGTCCCTGCTCTGCTACTTATCAGTTGTGCAACTTTGGATAAATTAGTAAACTTTTCCAAATCCATTGCTTCATCTGTAGAATGTACCTCGTAATACCAACTTCACAGTACCCACTTTTCTGAAAATTTAAGTAGGATGACAAATGTAAACTAACTAGTAGGTGCTCAATATTTCTTAGGCCCATCACCCCCTTGCCCCAAGCCCTGTTTTTGCTATGGACAAAATAAATGGAATAGGAGGCCAGGGGTCCTTGTTCTAGATTAAGTATATCAGTTATACCTTTGGGGACAGTTCAGGTACCCATGCAAGTGGACACTGGAATAACCATCTAAAACAATTCCTTCTTCTCTCTGATCTAACTCAATGTGAAAATCTGTAGCTTTCCGTGGCCTGTTAATGGTGTGAGTCTTAGTGGGAGCGTTTCCTTAACAGTGTCCTACACCAAGAGCTGCAGATGTGATTACAGCTAAGATGCCACTGTAACCCATTGACAGCCATGTGCCATAAGAGACAAATCTCAATGTACAAGTAAAAATCTCAAGCTCTACGAAACTAGAATGGATATTTGCATTTAAAGAGTTATATTCCACCTTCATATAATACCCACTTGATTCAATCCATTAAATCAGAGGATTCACTCAAGTGAACTATAATTCAAGCAGCTATCGTAACCCATAAAGAGAAAGGAATTCACTTACGATGGACTTCCTTTCCAAAGAATAAAATATAAATGATCCTTTTCTGAAAGCTTTTGGAGATCCATGTTCCTATCCAGGCCTCTACTGATGGATACACTTAGTACTAATCTACCACCATTCTAAAGATATACTTAAAATCATTTCAGAAAACCCAACAAATTCAGAAAAGAAACAGAAGTTCAAGTTCTTCTGCACAGGAGAGCACCCTGTTATTTGTTGTGTAAGATGAATGAATCTTCCCTGCTCTGGACAATTCATTCAATTCAACAACTCTGTGGTGGTATCTATCATGAGAAAGATAATGTGCCACAGGAGAAAGGAAAAATAAAAAGTTTATATCTCAACCAATAATCACCTTATTCCATAAAGAATATGTGAGATATATATATAGATATATATATGCACAATGGAATATTACTCAGCCATAAAAAAGAATGAAACAATGCCATTTGCAGCAACATGGATAGACCTAGAGATTGTCATGTTAAGTGAAGTAAGTCAGAAAGAGAAAGTCAAATACCATATGATATCACTTATATGTGGAATCTTAAAAAATGATACAAATGAACTTGTTTACAAAACAGAAATAGACTCACAGATACAGAAAGAAAATTTATGGTTACCAACGGGGATGGGGTGGAAGGGGACAGGGAGAGATAAATCAGGAGTCTGGGATTAACATATACACACTACTATATATAAAATAGATAAACAACAAGTACCTACCGTATAGCACAGGGAGCTATATTCAATATCTTGTAATAATCTATAATGGAAAAGATTCTGAAAAAAGAATAGATATATATATATGTGTATAACTGAATCGCTTTGCTGTACCCCTGAAACTAACACAACATTGTAAATCAACTCTACAATTTTTTTAAATGGTTAAAAAATAATAATAAATAATCACCTATTCCTTCATTCCATCATTCAATGAACACCTTTTAAGCCAGCCACCATACTGTGCAAGACATGATCCTAGCCTGACAGGGCTTACAGTAGTGTGTGCAGCAACTGCTACATAGCAGGCGAGCTAAGAACGCAAGTTACTCCAATACCAACTGTAAAGCATTAGGGGGGGACTCACAGAGGATCTGATGCATCTGACTGGGAAGTGAGAAGGAATTACTTGAGGTGGGCTATTGAAAGGTTGATGGCATTTCAATAGATGGAGATAGTATTCAACTGAGAAGGAGTATGGGAATCATACAGAAGCTTGAGGGACCTGGCAGGGGAAAAAACAGCAAAAACAGAGACCTATCTATCTGCAAGGGGACTGGTGGGAGACAAAAATGGAAAACTAAGTTGGCATCACATTGTGGAGGACCATGAATACCAGAATAAATATTATAAATATAACTAAGTAGACATTGGGGAGCCAGTGAAGAATTTGGAGTGGGGGGGGGTGCTGACATGGTAGGAGTTGAGCTTGGGGAATAAATCTGTCAGTGGTAGGTGAGAGAGATTGGAGGGGACAACTGGAGACAATCAGAGGGTTAGTCTCCTCTCCTGGGGCGGGGAGTGTAGAACCGGCAGACAGAGTGAAAGGCGAGGAGCAGACGTACATTACAACACACATCTGGAATTTCTGTAGTGAAATATAACAATCCAAACACATATCACCAGATAAAAGACCACACTTATTTTAAATATATGCTGAGAACTAGGGAGTTAATGCAGCAGTTTTTAACCTCTGGAGACTTAGAATCAACTGAAAGTTTGGTCACCTCAATTTGCTCACCACAAACCATTGCCCTCAAAACTTGGGATTTGCTAAACATTTCAAACTCTGAGAAGCGGAGGGTTCAATAAAACCACATTGTGCCTGGCACATATTTCTCCTTTAAAACTGAGGAAATTTGATCTGCTTACTAATTCATTTAAATTTCATTCAAACTGGGATTTTGAAAAACCTCTCTATTGCCCAGAGAAATCTTAAGAGCTTATTTTTAAAGACTTTTTCCCTCCTTACAAAAAGGAAATAATAGTTTTCCAACTATCCCTGAACCCCAGAAGTTAGAGATTCATAATCCATGGGTTGGAATGGAATTTTTGGTAGGCAAAACAATAGACTAAAACCAGCACATTTTGCCAAAACCCAGTGCATTGGATGGTTGAGGAGGACAGGATTTTGACCCTCTTGAATACTTTCTGAGCACGTTTTCTAGAAATGAAGCAGCAGGTGTGGGTACAGTGAACTGGGGAAGGAGTTTATTCTATTCTATGACTCATATCAGCCATATTGGTTTTCTCTTCACTGTCAAGAACATAAAAGAGAAATGGCAATTTCTTTTTTTTATCTTAAAACAACAATTTATTATTGCTCATGAGTCTGTGGGCCAGCTGGGTGGTTTGGTCCTGGCTGGACATCTGCAGTTGACCCTTCACTTTTGTTCATTAAATGAGTTTTTTAAGTGAAAATATAATACACACACAGAAAAGTGCACATACCATGAGACTGCAACCTGATAAATTTCCACAAACTGATCACACCAGTGCAACGAGCACACAGATAAGCTACAGCACCCAAGTCTCCCCTAGTGTCTCCTTTCAGGCATTTACCTTCCAAAAATAGCCACTGTTCCCAATCTGTCACCATAGCTTGGTTTGAGAAATGGAATTTTAAAAAATAAACATAGGAAATATAGATCAATGGAACAGGATAGAAAGCCCAGAGATAAACCCACGCACATATGGTCACCTTATCTTTGATAAAGGAGGTGAGAATATACAGTGGAGAAAAGACAGCCTCTTCGATATGTGGTGCTGGGAAAACTGGACAGCTACATGTAAACGTGTGAAATTAGAACACTCCCTAACACCATACACAAAAATAAACTCAAAATGGATTAAAGACCTAAATGTAAGGCCAGACACTATCAAACTCTTAGAGGAAAACATAGGCAGAACACTTTATGACATAAACCACAGCAAGATCCTTTTTG
>NC_041223.1:27845161-27892839 GCF_002837175.3 Physeter macrocephalus | reverse complement strand
TATACTACCAAATGTAAAATAGATAGCTAGTGGGAAGCAGCCACATAGCACAGGGAGATCAGCTCAGTGCTTTGTGACCACCTAGAGGGGTGAGATAGTGAGGGTGGGAGGGAAATGCAAGAGGGAGGAGATATATACACTATCAAATGTAAAGTAGATAGCTAGTGGGAAGCAGCGCATAGCACAGGGAGATCAGCTCGGTGTTTTGTGACCACCTAGAGGGGTGAGATAGTGAGGGTGGGGGGGAGGGAGACGCAAGAGGGAAGAGATATGGGAACATAGGTATATGTATAACTGATCCACTTTGTAATAAAGCAGAAACTAACACACCATTGTAAAGCAATTATACTCCAATAAAGATGTTTTTTAAAATAAATAAATAACATGGGGATGTATGTATATGTATAGCTGTTTCACTTTGTTATAAAGCAGAAACTAACACACTACTGTAAACCAATTATACCCTAATAAAAATTTTTAAAAATAAAATAAATAAACATGTTAAAAAGTAGAGCTAGAGAAACAATTCTCCTTTTGCCTTAAAGAAGACTCCTCTTCCTCCACCTCTTCCCACTCTGTGGCAGTGTTGAAGCAAAGCTCTTCTAGTGCCAGCCATCAAGAAGTCGTATTTGTCATACATAGAAGAGCTAATGACGTGAGGCTTTAGTACATCTCTGTTCAAGAACTGAGATTAGAGAACTTAAAATAACTTAGCTCCTTTTAACCCAAATTGATTTTCCAAATACAAGTTAAATTTTAAGGTAATGATGAGTTTTCTTTTGGTTTGGGTTTGTTTTCCTTTTGTTTCTTCCTTTTTTTTTTTTTTGCGTTATGCGGGCCTCTCACTGCTGTGGCCTCCCCCGTTGTGGAGCACAGGCTCCAGACGCGCAGGCTCCACGGCATGTGGGATCCTCCCGGACCGGGGCACGAACCCGTGTCCCCTGCATGGGCAGGCGGGCCCTCAACCACTGCGCCACCAGGGAAGCACCTGTTTCTTTCCTTTTGTGTGTGTTTATTATTGTTAACGTTACGTTGTGTGTATTTTTGTTTGTTTTTTGATATCACAACTGATTTTCTTACTTTTCTATTAAAGACCTTAGAAAATGCCCCAGATGCTAAGGAATTTAATTTACATTTTATCTCAATCCAATTACTCCAGGATCTCAAAGGTCACTTGTACTGACTTTGTCTTAAATATATGTTGACCCACTTGAGAACAGTCTCCACACTTGATGTTACAGGACAAATAATATCTTTGGTTGTTATTAGTTTCTATGTACCATTTCCTGACTGCTGGCAATATGTACAGGAAAAAGAAACAAATATGGTCATTTATGAGCACTGATGATTTTTGAAAGATCGGGATAGACATAGTATTTTCTTTTCTTTTTAACATTTAATACCCCCTTCACCCATTTCTCTCACCCCCACCCACCACCTCTGGCAACCACCAATCTGTTCCTTATATTTATGAGCTTGATTTTTTTTGGATTCCACATATAAGGGACATTATACGGCTTTGTCTTTCTCTGACAGATTTGTTCCACTTAGCATAATGCCCCCGAGGTCCATCCATATTGTCACAAATGGCAACACCATTTATTGAAGAGAATCTTTTCCCCATTGTATAACTTTGGCTCCTTTGTCATAAATTAATTGACCATATATGTTAAGGGTTTATTTCTAGGTTCTCTATTATGTTCCATTGATCTGTTTGTCTGTTTTTATGCCAATACCATACTGTGTAATTACTATAGCTTTGTAAAATAGTTTGAAATCAGCAAGTGTGATGCCTCTAGCTTTGTTCTTCTTTCTCAAGGTTGTTTTTGCTATCCAGGATCTTTTGTGGTTTTCAGATTGTTTGTTCTATTTCTGTGAAGGATGTCATTGGAATTTTGATAGGAATTGCATTGAATCTGTAGGATGCTTTAGGTCGTATGTAAATTGTAACACTATTAATTCTTCCAGTTGATGAGCACAGAATATCCTTCCATTTATTTGTCTCCAAATTTTTTAGTTGATGTCTTGCAATTTTTAGTATACAGATTTTTCACCTCCCTGGTTAAATCTATTGCTCGGCATTTTATTCTTTTTAATGCAATTGTATATGGGATTGTTTTCTTAATTTCTCATTCTGATAGTTTGTTATTAGCGTACAGAATGGCAACAGATATCTGTGTATTGATTTTTTATCTGGCAACTTTACTGAATTCAATTATTCTAAGAGTTTTCTGATGGAGCCTTTAGGGCTTTCTATATATATCATGTATCAAAATCATAATATCATTTCTATATTTTAAAGCATCTGGTTCTTTTAGGAAGAAATGGAGACTTTAATGTCTAGAGATACTAATCTGTGAAAGCTGGGATTTGACTGAAGAACATGAAACTGAAGTCTTTAATACATGTTGAAATGAGCACTAGTCTCATTCAGCACCTCGTCAAAAAAACTAGAAGTCCACATTATACATTTTTGAAATCCACTGATATTGTTTTCTACACATAACCTCTTTACTAGGTTTTTTTCATTTTTTTAAAGTAGTCTACTTAAAAATTATATCTACAGGGAAACTGCATCTTAGCATATGGTTGTTTCAATCTTAAAACCCTCATGAATGTTTTCAAGAAAATTGCCATCCTGGATAACTCCACTAACCTTCCAACTTTGCAGGAATCCTGAATCCTAAACTAGTAGAATTGGCAATAAAAGAGAAAGAGCTATACTGTAAATCTGCTATTTGTGCTTCAGGGCCCCTAAAATCACACTAACTTTTTTCATCTTTTTTTAAAACTACATATTTAAAACTAGAATCTCAACCTGATTTCTCCAAGACTCATCATTCTCGAACTTAAAACTGGAGCACAGACGCAGGAAAGTTATTTAATTCCATCATCATGTATTTAACACCTATATCTTGCAGGATATTGTGGAAATTCAAAGAAAACTAGCAGGAATCTGGCCTCTGAGAGCGTACAGCCTAATAAGAAAGTCAGATGTGTAAATAAGAGTAAATTTGCAGTCACACGGGGCACAATGTTATAGTGGAGGTCACTCATAGGAAATGGCAGTAGCAGGAGGACCTGGTCCCTGGAACTCCATTTGGGGGGTTGAGAAAATGATTCCAAAAGCAAAGGTACAGGGACTTCCCTGGTGGCACAGTGGTTGAGAATCTGCCTGCCAATGCAGGGGACACGGGTTTGAGCCCTGGTCAGGGAAGATCCCACATGCCGCGGAGCAACTAAACCCGTGCGCCACAACTATTGAGCCTGCGCTCTAGAGCCCACGAGCCACAACTACTGAAGCCCGCGCACCCAGAGCCCAAGCTCTGCAACAAGAGAAGCCACCGCGATTCGAAGCCCGCGCACCGCCCCCGCTCGCGGCAGCTAGAGAAAATACGCGCACAGCAACTAAGACCCAACAACGAAGACCCAATGCAGCCAAAAATAAATAAATAAATTTATCCAAAAAAAAAAAAAGCTAACATACAAGTGTAAGTTTTAGAATCACACTTTACAAATTGGCTTATTATTTTAAAATGGCATTCGATAATGATGTTTCTATAAACTAATTGAGAGAACTGATTCAGATTAAAGCAACAAATTTTGTATGGAGCTTCCATTATAAGCAAGATTATACACTAGATACAAAGGGTTACAAAGTTTGATAAGATGGTTTCTGACCTAGAGGAGTTAATAAGTTATTTATACCAATATCTCTATAGTACAAGACATATTTAAAATCCTATAAGAATATAGAAAGCATATGAATAGCCACTAACCCAGCAAGGAATTTCATTATAATTATTATGATATAATAATTATATATAATTATGTAATACTTACATAATAGATAAGTATTATAATTATTAGTACAATAATTATCAGATTAGGGCATTTATTAATAACATTATTTTAAGTATTCAGTAGAATTAATGCTCTGAAAGTATTGATACTAGGTTTGTGGAGTCGGGTCTCCATGTTTGCTTGAAGCAAATTCTGCTCATTTAAACCTAAAAGTGTTTTTTGTTCTCACTATCACCTGAGCTACTTCTGCACCAATTACTAACTATTCAAATTCTGGGAACAGTAGATATAGACATTGCTGGAGAACTATGTATACTATAGTCGACAGAAACAGCCTCATCATATAGGTGTGCTTATAGCTTTTTTTATCCCAGATACTTACTCTAGGTTTAAGATTTCTCTGAGTACCAAAATTTATCAGCCCCCCGTAAAGAGAATATGCCATAGAGAAGATACTCAAAATGAAAATAATTTTTATTAACATTTTTTGCATTTAAGCTGACCCCAACTTGTGAAATTTAAAACTTACCATATCAGCAGTGCCAATATAAACTTCATAACCCTAAAATTAGTTTCTAAATAGTACAGAAATGTGTTAATATGCACAATTTGTGAAATTTGTAAAAGAACAAGTAAACAGAAAATGAATTTCACAATCAGGGTCAATGTGCACATAGATTAGGCAATGAAACATTCTGGAGCACCATTTTATAACTGTTCCAAATGAGACTATGGAGACCCATTGCCTATAAAACAACAAAATCCAAACAGAAAACACCATTAAGATAGCTGTGAATGCCTTTAAATAATAATTTTTTAATTATATAAAATTATTAAATAAACCCAGTATTTTATTATTACGCACATTGTTAAGATTCTTTAAATTTTTGCAAGCTGATTTTAACTGAGCTATCTGCAAAATTTAGCTTAGCTAATCATTTAAATTTCTGTCCAGAAATGCCTATCACTTACCCCTAATAATCAAAGCAAAAATATGCTAGTTATTCACTGGAAGTCCTTTTGGGAACAAATGTGTCACGTCTTATTCAATAATTGTATAACGCATTTTGGCACTTCGAAAAGTAATACCTAGGATTATTATACAGCATGGTGATTTATTCACAGTTTGTTCTTTATATGGATTTTTTATCCCAACTATACCTTCAGTTTATATCTTACTTTTCCGTTATCTCACAGCACAAAGTGCTCCCTAAATGACAGTTGATAAATAAGTTATTAGTATTGTTTTAAACTTTTTTTTTTTTTTGCGGTACGCGGGCCTCTCACTGCTGTGGCCTCTCCCGCTGCGGAGCACAGGCTCCGGACGCGCAGGCCCAGCGGCCATGGCTCACGGGCCCAGCCGCTCCGCGGCACGTGGGATCCTCCCGGACCGGGGCACGAACCCGCGTCCCCTGCATCGGCAGGCGGACTCTCAACCACTGCGCCACCAGGGAAGCCCCATTAGTATTGTTTTAAAATAAATTTATTTTTCTTTCATTATGGAATGCTCGCCTTCTTTAGAGAGCTACCTTGAGGATTTTTTTTTTAATTTAGCTTTATGAACGTCCTCACATAAGAAAATTAAGCCCTATTGTTTTTATAAATAGTCACCCAGCATCACTTCTGAATTATTTTCTTGTGTATTAAAGAATAACCCAGATAGCAGTACTAAATGGCATAGTCATGGTATTTTAGAAAATATTGGTCACCAATGAATACTGTAACTTGGCAGATATCTACCTGCTCATCTCAGACAATAAGTTTGAAATTGCACAAATAACAATACACATCATTACAGCTAACTAGTTCCAAAACTTTGACACTCTCATGGTGAATGACATTATATGCTACATTTTTTTAACCTACACACTACCATAAAAAATTAAGTATGAGAAGTTTTTATAAATAAATCTATCTATACATAGATTTAGTTCAATATTAAATATATTTTACATTATCTGAGCTTCTGCTGCAAAGATCCAAGACAGGGCCAAAACTAGGTTGGGACAAGTGAGGCGCTCAAAATTTTAGAAGATACCAAATAATTCAGTAATTAAAGTATTTCATTTTTTAACATAATATTTTTAAAATAAAAATTAGGACAAAAAATATCAAAAATGGAAATAAAGGTTGAAAGAGATCTACATTATCATGTTGGTAGACTATCATCTATTTCACAACAAGGTGAAAATAATAAGTAGGGAAGGAAAGACTTTGATTAAGGAAAAAAAATGGCTCTCAACTTGATATCTCCAGCTCACAGCATCATTAGATTAGCAATATTTTAGTCAAAATTATAATTTTAGTGGCTAGAAACCATTATTTCCTATCACCTATACTTACTGTATATGACAAGTGTCATTATCTTAACTATGACTCTGCTTAAAATATTATACCACCTGCAAAACTGAATGGAAGTTGACAAAGAAATAATCCATAATTTCAATTTGCTATGTTTGTGGCATATTTCCGTAATCCAGTCTTAAATTGCTTGCTTTTCATTCTATTATGTAAACACAGCATGCTCTCAGCCACATAGAAGATTCTCTTTTAGTATTTTAAAATTGGGCGATTTTCATAGACTATTAAAAAAAGGAATAGATCATTGTATGGATAGTTCATTTTAGGTTTACATAACACAGGAATAATTAATTTCATTTATTTACTGACACACTTGATTTCATTCTATATAGTTCTATATAGAAATGTCGCCAAGTTTCTTTGCTCCTCTACGTAGCAAAACTCCTTGAGAGCTGAATATACTCCATGTCATTGCCTCAGATTTCTCCCTTCCCATTCTCTCTCTTCTTAGACTCTTTATTACAAAATAACTTCAGATTTATAGAAAATTGGCAAGAATGGAGCAAAGAACATTCAAATACCCTTTACCCAGATGCACCAATTATTGTATTTTGCCCAATTTGCCTTGCTGCTACTTTCTTCATAACCACTTGAGGGTTTGTTGTACACATCATGCCCCTTTATCCCTAAATATTTCAGCATGTATTTTCTAACAAGGGATTCTTTCGTGTAACCACAGTTCAGCTATCAAATTCAAGACATTTATAGAAAGGATATTATTATCTCATACACAAGTCCATATCCAAATTTTACAAATTGTCCTAATAATGTCATTTATGGAAATTTTTTTCTGATCCAGGATCCAGTTTGGAGCCATGCATTGCATTTAGCTCACTATATCTGGTATCCATTATTATGAAACAATACCTGAGGTTCTCTTTGTCTTTTATGACATTGACTTTTTTTAAGAGTACCGGCCGATTGTTTACTTATAGAGTATGCTTCAGCTTGGGTTTTTCTAATGTTTTCTCTTTGGGGGGATGGGATGTGCTTTTGGGGCAGGAACACTGAATAGGTGATGTTGTGTCCTCAGTGAATTACATCAGGAAGAGTAAGATGTCAGCTTTTCCTATGACCAATGATGTTAACTTTGAATAGTTAGTGAAGACGGTGCCCCCTCTACATTTGTCCACTAAAAAGCTATTCAGGGCTTCCCTGGTGGCGCAGTGGTTGAGAGTCCGCCTGCCAATGCAGGGGACGCGGGTTCGTGCCCAGGTCCGGGAAGATCCCACATGCCGCGGAGCGGCTGGGCCCGTGAGCCATGGCCGCTGAGCCTGCGCGTCCGGAGCCTGTGCTCCGCAGCGGGAGAGGCCACAACGGTGAGAGGCCCGCGTACCGCAAAAAAAAAAAAAAAAAAAAAAAAAAAGCTATCCATTTTTTCTTTTCCGATTAATAAGTTATCTGTGAAGAGAAACTTTGATGCTATGTAATTATCCTGTTGCTTTTTAAGCTTTCACTTAACAATTTTATTGTCCATTAATGATCTTGGCCTGAATCAGTTATTACTATAAAGGTTGCAAAATGGTAACTAACTCTTATTATTTCTTCTACCTTATTGGTCAGCACTTGCTGCAAGGAAGAGCTTTCCCTTCTTATTTATTTACTCGCTTGCTTACTCACAAACAGTGTGGACTGCTGGATCTCCAGTTGACATCCAAATGCAACATGTACAAAACTGAAATCCACCCCACACCTGCTCCGCCCGTAGCCATCTCAGGTGACGGCAGCTCCAGTCCCCCAGTGATTTAGGCCAAAAACTTGAAGGCACTCAAAGTCTATTCAGCATCCCTCCACTTGTACTCTCCACTGTTCCCCCCATGATCTAACCAGCCGTTATTTCTTGCCTGGATTATTCCAATAGCTTCCTAACAGATCTCACTGCATCAAAGCTTGCTGCTACAATCTCTTCTCAACACAGAAACCACAGTGACCCTTTTTAAGTGTTAAATGTTTCCATATTACTCTTCCTCTCAAAACTTTGGGGTGGTTTCACATTTCACTGACAGTAGAGCCCAAGCCATCACAATAGCTTTCAGGGCATAATTCTCACACACACACCCACTTTGCTCTATGACCAAATCTCTTACTCCTTCCTTTTTCTCTCCTCCCCATCCACACTGAACTGCTGCTCACCCCACATGCCAGCAAGCCAAGCACGTTCCCACTCTAGGGTTATTCGAGCTGGTCCCTCTGTAAGGAAGGCATTTCCCCAGATACCTGCTTGGCCAGCTCCTTCATCTCCTTCAATTTTGATCAAATCGTAGCCTCTAATGAGGCCAACCCTGACTACCCTAACACAGAACCCTGGATCCCTCGTTCCCTGCGTTTCTTCCTTCACCCTTTGCACATACCAGCTTCTAATACATTTTTGTACATTACTTCTTTTTTTGTTGTTTATTGTTTATTGTCTATCTCTCTATGTTAGAATGCAAGCTTCTTGAGGACAGGGATCTTTATTTTGCTCACTGGAGGATCTAGAACTGAGGGATCTCACCAAGCATCTAGAACAGTGCCTGTTCCTTAGTAGCACTAAAAACATTTTTTTTTTTTTTTTTGGCCATGCCAAGCGGCTTGTAGGATCTTAGTTCCCCGACCAGGGTTTGAACCCGGGCCCGAGCAGTGAAAGTGCCGAGTCCTAACCACTGGACCACCAGGGAATTCCCTCAAAACATTTTTTTTTTTTTTTTTTTGGCTGCGTTGGGTCTTCCTTTCTGTGCACGGGCTCTTCTCTAGTTGCGGCGAGCAGGGGCTACTCCTCGTTGTCGTGCACGGGCTTCTCATTGCGGTGTCTTCTCGTTGCGGAGCACGGGCTCTAGGCACGCGGGCTTCAGTAGTTGTGGCTCGGGGGCTCTAGAACACAGGCTCAGTAGTTGTGGCGCACAGGCTTAGTTGCTGTGCGGCCTGTGGGATCTTCCTGGACTAGGGATCAAACCCGTGTCCCCTGCATTGGCAGGCAGATTCTTAACCACTGCAACACCAGGGAAGTCCCCCCTCAAAACATTTTTTTAATGAATGAACCACTTTATCCTGTACCTTAACTTGATAAACAAATAGAAATGAGTGTGAATCCATCAGTAGAATTGAGTCTATATATGCCATTTTTAATATTGACGTGAGCCTAAGCACCCAACTTCAGTTTACGCCTCTTATCTCCTATGTTTTTGTTTACATCTCCCCACCCATGAAATCTAGAACCATTTTAAAATAAAAAGAATTTTAATCAGGTGGCATTTTCAGGAAGTAGTAGGTGTTGTCTGCCCTGAATTAAGTCCTTGCATGCATAATTAATACAAGTAACGAACTGAGTTTGGTCATTCCCTGCCTTTGAGGAGTGCAACATTGCTAAGGAGACCCTTGCCCATTGATTCTTGGGCTTCTAACATCCACTGTGATTTTGAGTTCTAGAAAGGAAAAGGGGACATGGGAGGAGGCACGAGAGAAACCAAAATTTCTTTGTATATGAACTGTACGTTTTCCTACTAGGACTGTTCAGTTGACACCAGATCTAAAATTGGCAGCAGACGTCACTTATGTGGCTGAGTGATTCATAGAATTTCAGCTGAGATAAGACATACCTTGACAGACATTCAAATAATGTGCTTGGGGTATTTCTGGACAATCAACAGTCAAGTTTTAAAAGGCACATGTGACAGGAGTATTAAAATATCTGTACTGACAGGATCAGATTTTTATGGCCACCAGTAAAAGAGAATATACTCCATCAGGAAATAAACACCCACTCTGCTTCATGTCATGGCAATCTAAGTCACTCTTGCACTGAGATTTTTAATTCCTTTACTGCTGATGTTCCTGGGACATTAGGAAACATCTCCTCATGTCTAAGCTAGTGCATTCTCAACTCTTCTAATTCAGGTGAAGGATTTCATCAGACTAGAGAGAGGAGAGGATGAGAACCTGTTCTAAATTTTGGAACCTCACCTCCAGTACAGCAGAAAAAAAAGCATAACTGTTCCTTAAATGCATGCAGAAGTATGTGAATTCACTCACTAAGTTCACCAGCATCATTAATAAGAAAATGAAGTTTTTAATTCATGTATTTCATGTCTTCCAAAATTAGTCAGAAATATCTCATTTTAATGAATGTAACATATAAGAAATATCATTTTTTCTAGAAAAATTTCAAATGCAGAGTTAAATGGTCTCTATTAAGAAAGCACTGAGAGCATCTCTTAGATTTCTCTCCTTTATGTAGTACATTGTATTTTTACATAGTGGAGAAAAATAGGGCTTTTTAAATATATAACTTCTGAATTTGATTACTTTCCACAGATACAACACACTCAGGGGAAATTGGCACCAAGAAAAAGGTGAAAAGACTGTTAAGCTTTCAAAGATACTTCCATGCATCAAGGCTGCTTCGTGGAATTATACCGCAAGCCCCGCTCCACCTGCTGGATGAAGACTACCTTGGACAAGCCAGGGTGAGCTAGTTACCCCTCTGTCGCCTCACACCAGGCCAGTGGCTGAGAGCATGTGCTCCCCCCTACTCCCCATCCCTCCCACCCCCAGCCCCCAATAGCACCTGGGTTTGAGTCTTTACTTCTGTCACTGAAGAGCCCCGTGCCTCTGGACAGTTATTCAACACATCTGGACCTTTTCCTTAAATATAAAGTGAAGTAATAGAAACGCTCACCTCATAGGGGTGGTACAAGGATTAAACAAACAAGGTAAAGCGTGTTTGCATGCTTAATATACTCATGCCTAGCACATGCTAGCTATTTTCATTTTTATAAATGTGCAAAACACATTTGCACAACACTAAATAAAATGAAGTTTTGGACTGGCCAATTACCAGTGAAGGAATAAATTTTTTAACCCGTTGAATTATCTCACCATAATAGCTACCCTGAAATTAACCCAGTAATTACCAACTCTTAATTCTACTTTAGGCTATCAATACAGTGCACTGTCTTTTTTATAATTTTTAATTTATTCAAAGAAATTTTACTAATTTGACAACTATTTTTGCAATGCATTGATCCAGCAGAGGGTAGAAATCTAATGTGTGACAATCTACAAAAAGTTCAAAGGTTATCTCTAGCCCAAACTCCCAAAGGAATTTAAATTTCAGGAATAAACCACCTCAGTTTAAACAGAAGTCAAAGGTAATATCTTATAGTTCCTATGATAAGGAATATTATGCTGTCTATATGCAATGAAGAAATATATTCTAATGGTATATACTATTAAGAAATAAGCAGCAAGTAATGTTAGAAGAACTAATTCCCCACATTAGGTCTACAAAAAGAAAGCAACTATCACTCCTTCTAACAGCCCAAGTTCTGAGATTGAGTGAATGGTTGGTTGGTTGTTTCATTTGGTGAGAGGAGAAGAGAGAGCAAGGCTAAGCTCCCAGTGCTGGAGCATCCATGACAGAGCACTCTCTGTGGGGACCTCTCAAGAAAGACAACAGTGAGATGTAGAAAGAACAACAGACCAGAGGTCAGGATATCAGAGATCAAATCTTGGCTCCGCCTTTGGAATTGTGTGACTTTTGGATAAAAACTCACTCAAACTAGACTTCACCAAAAACCTACTATCCCTTCATTTTTCTGATGCTGTCGTGAAGGCCTTTGTGTGCCATGATGAGACCGTTGGATTTTATCGAAAGACACAGGGAGGCCATTCAAGGGCAGGTAGAGGAGAGTGAGCTGGTCCTTACCGGAAGCAGGGCCTGTGAGAGGAGAGGAAAGCAGTCACAGGAGCTGCAGTGAGGATAGAATCAGCAACTGCAACTTTGTGTCTGAGAGTTAACACCATCTAATTCCAAGCAGGGGGTATTATTAAAAAGAAAATAGCACAGTAAATCTACATTGGACAGTAGGTCTTTAAAGTACCCAATATTTTCATTTGCCCACACTTCAGTTTCCTGTCTGTTACAGGGGTCAATTTCACATTTCATCCACATTGAGCAGAGTAGTGTGCTCATCAGTCATCTAGGTTTCTTTTTTTTTAAGTTTACTGTAAACCTCCTCCCCTAAGTGCATAGTAGTTTGTGATGTAGAGACTTAACGGAACTACAATTTAAAAAGGTATCTATTGTGTGCTTACTATGTACTCGCACCGCTCTAAGCACTTTACATGTTTTACCTTATTTAATTTTCACAACAACCCTCTGAAGCAATAGTATTATCAGCTACATTTTTCAAATTAGGAAACTGAGGTACAGAGAGTTAAGGAACTTGCCCAAGGTATCACAGCCAGTAAGCGATGCAGCCAACATAGGATGTGGCAGTCTGATTCCGGAGCCTGTCCCTTTAACACTGTTGTTATTAGGCTGCAGAGTAAGATTTGTTTTACTACAAACCAGTTGTACATAGATAGTAGTATGCTATTTTCAACTGTTTAATTGTTTAATTCACGATGTCTCAAAGTAAATATTTGAGTCTCCGATATGATTCATGTGAGTGCTGGCTTTGTTTGTCTTTTCAGCATATGCTCTCCAAAGTGGGAATGTGGGATTTTGACATTTTCTTGTTTGATCGCTTGACAAATGGTAAGTCACCCAAAAGAATTCTCACTAAAATACACACCACTAAAGTGGGATTAATTTCGTGAAAAACAAAATATATTTTTAAACACTGTTATTCTTTTTTCTTTCTTTTCCCACATTCATATATCTACAGCCACTCAAGAAGGACCAGGGCAAGGGAAAATTAGTTCAAATGAAAAAGAAGGGTTGAATTTGGACTTCAAACCTTAAGACAGTTTCCTTCTGGTCTTGCTGTTTCCAAAGCAATTTAGAAACCACAGATTAGATTCCTTCCTTGCAGAATACTTTGGCCACATGCAAAAGGAAGGAGTTTGTTGTTAGTCAATGAAAACTAGAAACATAAAAACACATCTGGGCTTCCCTGGTGGTGCAGTGGTTGAGAGTCCGCCTGCCGATGCAGGGGACGCGGGTTCGTGCCCCAGTCCAGGAGGATCCCACATGCCGCGGAGCGGCTGGGCCCGTGAGCCGTGGCCGCTGAGCCTGCGCGTCTGGAGCCTGTGCTCCGCAACGGGAGAGGCCACAACAGTGAGAGGCCCGCGTACCCCGCAAAAAAGAAAAAAACCACATCTGATCAGTCCTGACTCTTACTGGGCCAATGGTTTTGCACTTTTATTAAGTGAGTGAGTCTGTCCCATTGCAGGTATTGTTCAGATATGTTTGGCATCATGAGAAGAAAACAACTCCTGAAGATAGAGTGTAAACACTTAGGCTGCAGCTGAAGGGAAAAGTAGACATTCTTATTGTTTCCACTTTTTAAATTTTTGTGCCTATAGAGGCTTCCCTTAAGAAAACAATAAAATGCTATAATATTTTCATCTGCCCATTAAACGAATGCTGATAATAGGGAGCCAATGAAAGACGTCACGTTTAATGCTGACCGTCACATGTCCTATCATCTACAGGCTGTGTTTTAAGTCATTACAGATGGTTTTCTCACCATTCTGTTTCTTGACAAACAACACGCAGTGGAGAGAGATACGGCCTAAGACCATGAAACTGAGCTTTACACTGTGGAAAGCTAACTAGACCATATAGGGCTATATCTCATAATCTTGCATTTCACTTTGCTCAAATCAATTGACAGGTGGGGACCAGTATATGAAATTAACCATGAACAAAAGAATTTGTTCATGATAAAAGATAAAAATATCTTTTTAACAAAAGATATTTGTTAAAAAGAGAGTATAATCACGACTCTCATAAGGATATGAAGTGATCACATCAATGATTTTATTAAACTCAATTAGAGATCCAGTAAAATGTTACAGCTAGTTCAAAGGAATATTCAAAGAGCCATACATATAAAATCAGTCAGAAATGCCAAAATGAATTTGTAAATAGGTGAGAAACTGGGAGGGGGAAATCAATTGTATTTCCACCTCACTAATTTCATTTGCATGTGTACAGCCAAGAATCATCGCAAATAATATCAGTTATCTACAGCTTTGATTGTTGTGAAATAGCTCCAAGATGATGAAAGCTACAGAAACACATAGAATCAGGTACCCTGGAAGAGTGTACTTGGGCAACACCTAGTTTTCCAATTAAGACAGCCAGTCATCTTCTTGGTACATTTCAAAGTCTTTCATAAACTTTATAATGCTTTTAATATTTAAAATCCTTATTCTCTAATGAACAATATTTCTTGAATGCTTACAAGTTATCGTAGCTTCAATTTTGCACCTCTGCTGGCTTGAGTTATAAAATATCTCACAGTCAAATTTCATCTTGGGTGATTTGGCAAAAGAAGAATAGGCACTGTGGTGGCTTAGGTACCCCTGTAAATGTAAGAGTCAATTGGAAGCAACTTAAGACACATTTCAAGTGACCATTAAACTATGTCTTAAAAAAAATAACCATACACACACACACACACACACACACACACGTGTATGTGTCCCTGATACTGCAGTAGGCAGTATCATTTTAATACTTAATGTATTAAGTAACATTTTAACTCTTAATGTTTTCATTGCCTTTGGTATAGGGAGAAGGTCCGAGTTAATTTTACTTGTACAATAAGAGAAAATATGGGACCAGATCATAGTAATAATGTCTTTCTACTTGAATAATTTTAAATCTAAAGGGGAAAAGAAATGATCCTATCAGAGAACTTCCATTACAGAAACTTTGGATCCTATTACTAGTCTTGATATTTTAATGGTGATGAAAATGGATTAAAACAGGTGGCTGTTCCCCTATAGGAAACAGCCTGGTAACACTGCTGTGCCACCTCTTCAACGCCCATGGGCTCATTCACCACTTCAAGTTAGATATGGTGACCTTACACAGGTTTTTAGGTAAGTCCTTTTTTCCTTATTTCTACCCCCTTGCCCCTGAAAAATGGCAGTCTACAATATTCTTTAACATAAAGTGGCAAGAGCCATAGTCTGGTAGATGAAGACCTCATATTAGTCTTAAATTATCTCATCTTAATTTTAAAATAAGTTTACTTATTTAAACCACTGGAAAAATGCTTACCTGATTAGTTATGTTTAAAAGAGATAAAGGCTATGTAAAGACAACCATCAAGAGCAAATAACTGTCACAGAAGTTACTGATCTGCTCACATATTAACAAAATCCCAGAAAATATTCCTCAAATAATGCCACTCTGGATATGAGTTGTTGAAATATTCAACAGGCTTTTTTTTAATGATAAGAACTACCAGGTATGTAGCACCCACTGTATGCAGGGGGCTTTTGGTATGTTATTTCTAACAGCTTCATCAACCCTGCAAGTTGGCCATTATCACCATTTGGCCCATAAGTAAGGAGAAGTACAAAGAGGTTTTGTAACTTGCTCAAGGTCAACCACATAAAATTGGCAGAGCTGCAGTCCAAGCCCAGGTCTGTCTGATTTGAAAGCCTACCATCTTTTTACTCAACTCCGCCATCTCTCCTCATCAAAAAGCAGCCCCAGATCTCATCTGACTTCATGCATATTCTTATTTATCATCCAGTGAATTATCCAGGGCACATTTTTAGTCACCAAATGACCTTCCTCTGCCTCTTAGTGTGTTCCTGGCTTCTTTGACTTGGCACATGGCAGTGCTTTGAATTTGGAAGCTGACTTGATGCATCAAGGGTAAAATAATGGTGATGGTGATAACAACAATAGCAGCAACCACCGGGCTTATATAGTGTTTCCATATGCTGGAAAGTCTTCTAGGAACTTGCATATATTAACACATTTAATCCTTACAGCACCTCTTTGAGATCAGAGCTGTCATTATCCCTATTTTATAGAGTAGGAAATGGAGGAAACTTTCGGTTAAGTAACTTGCCCAATACAGATAAGTAATAGAGCCAGGGTTCATATAATAGTCAAATAAACCTGCTGATTAAAAGGTACATGTGGCACAACAGAAATACTGGAAACAAGCCAGAGCATGGCTCATTCCAGAAACACAAATAACCTCAAGCTAACTGTGTTCAGATTGATTGAGCAAAGTAATGGCCATGAGTAGAGCCAAATAATTTTGATTTGTCTAAAGAGGGAGAGCACAGATACTTTGGACATGTGTATGCACCCAGAGTACATGTGAAAAAAGGCAAAGATTCAATGACAGAAATAACACTGGAATCCAGAGCCAAAGTCATAGCTGGGCTGAGAGAACATAGCCACACTTGAAAGCCAGGACATTCTATACACACTGAATATATTGCATCCTAGACATTGCCTTAGTTATTAGCTGAAGCAGACAAGTAGCTTCTGTAAATAGCAAACTCAAATTGCCTTCCTTGTGTCTCTATTTGGTTCCAAGAGCACTCCGGTCCCTAGATTGGAAGGCAAGAAAGATGATCATTTAATCTGAATAAGATAGAAATAAATCCAAGGATTCCTCAGTTGGATCTATGAATTTCTGCCTGAAGAATCCCCAGATTTGCTTTGGTCAGTATTTGTTATTTAAGTGATAAAGCAATCTTTGAAAGAAAAAAAAAAAAAAAAAAAGCAATCTTTGGATGAGAGTAGGTCTCTTTAAAAGGAAACCTCTTTTATGGCACATTATTCTTAAATGGCAGCAAACTTAAATAATTAAACTATAGTGTGAAATAAAGTTGCCCTTCTCCTACATATTTATTTTTCCAATGAATGAGAGCCTTCATGAATGCCAGAAAGGGGTGATTTATGAAGGTGGTGAGGAATCCCAAGGGCCTCACAAATCCTTTTAGCCTTTCTTCCCTCCCCCTCCTCGCCACTGAAATCAACCCAGTAGAACTGCCAAGCTGGCAAATCGTGTTCATTTCTAAAGCATCCCCAGGCTGCACATTTTGGAGACACTGTTATTTTTAAGCAAAAGGCACCCTCAGTAAGTCTGAGCTAGTATGTCCTTTGTGTTTTGTTTTTAGCTGATTGAGTTATCTGTTTACCTCCTAGTCATGGTTCAAGAAGATTACCACAGCCAAAACCCATATCACAATGCTGTTCATGCGGCCGACGTCACCCAGGCCATGCACTGCTACCTAAAGGAGCCAAAGGTAAGGCAAGACCTGCTGACTCCTTGGCCATCTGGAAATGCCATGTAAACTACCTGCCGTGTCCCAAATCACCTGACATATCAGAGCAACTGGATTATGGGCCAATTTATAGCATGAATACAAATTGCTTATATTAAGGTTTCGGTATCAGCTCTGAAAACTGTGTAATAGTCATGAAAGAGGATATAAATTTTCAGAGGTTCTGTTTCATAATTTATATATTTTCAAGGCTGATTAGGACGAAAACAACCCTCTCTATGACAGTCTACATCCTAGATATCTTCAACCATCACAAAAGTTAGATGCTTTCGCCTTGAACCTTTGCCACAAACAGTACCAGAACTGAACTTTTCTAGGAAGTCTCCCACCTCATGGTTTTTGATCAACAAATAGAATTAAAACTCCTCAAGACTCAGCTGCATTTCCTACTGAGGCAACTATGCATCCTGATTCAGGCCCAAGAGAAATTGTGAACATCAAAAACCTCTTTAAAAACATGCCCAGATGCAATATATTAATCCAAAATTTAAAACATGATAATAATGCTCGTTACTCAAAACCTAGGCATTTCTTAGCCATATAAAACCTAGCTGTTAAAACATACAGGATGAGTTTTTTTAGGGTTTCTGGAAAATGATATCTCAGTCCAAGACTCTGTTTAGTTCAATCAGTTTTAACATCAACCACTAAATATACAGATGCCAGATAGGCATTCCCAAGACAAAACTGGGTATGCCTCATCCTTATAAAATATCCCAAAGACATTAAAGGTTTTGTTATTTAATCCCTATGTAATTTGAAAATTGTATAGATTGCACAGTTGTGTATTTAAAGCTAGCACTAGATTCCCATTTTCCTGCTTGTTTTCCTAGCTAACCAAAAAAAAAATGACAGATTCTCACACATTCCACCACTTTATTTATTACACATTGAAGACATATGCAAATTTTGCAATTCAGCCCACTGTGGATTTCATATTCGAAGAAGTGGCAATGATATATTGGATGGCTGAAATACACAAGTGATTTTTTCCATCACTTTGGCTTCAGCTTTTTCCTTCACTTACAGTTTTCCTAGGAGCAAGGCTGATTTTAGACTCTGCCTTCTCCCCGCCCACTATAGAGCAGTGTTGCCAACAGGTAATACTACTACAACAACAAAACAAGACAGTAGCAGCAGGAAGAGGAGGCCACCTGGATGAGCTACACAATTGGAGTTGCTTAAATACTTTCCTCACGGCCCTTTATTTATTCCTGCGATTCCATGGTTCTATTACCTTATTGACAGCTTCAGAAGGTTAAGGTCTGGATGAAAGGCCTGAACGATACTATGATGATTCATTCAGTGTGATTTAGCCAAAACAAATGCTAACCTATTTTTGGAAACACACCAGTCAATCTCCCCATTCAATTCCTTAACAGCTCGCCAGCTCCCTCACACCTCTGGACATCATGCTTGGACTGCTGGCTGCCGCAGCCCACGATGTTGACCATCCAGGGGTAAACCAGCCATTTTTGATCAAAACAAACCACCACCTTGCCAACCTATATCAGGTAAGGGAGCCAACATGATACGATACGGTTAACTGCTTTAGGCCCAGTGCTGTAGCCTGAATCTCACCCTTGGAGCTAGCCTTCATTCAGGGTCAGCCTCAATGATGCCCACAGCCAAAGAGCATGGGTTTGAAATAGGTTCAGAGTGTCCCCCAGGGAAGATTAAATTGGTTTACAAGGATATCCAAGGAATTCAATTTGCTCTGAAGCAGGTTTGAAATTGTCCTAAGTCAAACAGGATTCCTGAGTCTACCGTCTCATGGTCTGAGACTATCTGTCTCCATAGGAACCATCTAATATATAATGGCCAGTTGAAGCCAGTCCTTGTAGAACTTCTATAAATGATACTCCCAGGTACAATCCTAATTCAGATTTACATCTCTAGGGCCATTTCTTTTTTTAATCATGTTTTTATTTTTTTATTGAAGTATAGTTGGCTTATAATAGTACACTCGTTTCAGGTATACAATATAGTGATTCAAAGATTTTACAGATTATACTTCATTTATAGTTATTATAAAATATTGGCTATATTCTCCGGGGCCATTTCTGAACTTTTTTGGCCTCTGAGTCAGAGGTATGTTATCGAAGACAATAGGCATACTTTGTTGTTATAAAATTGTTCAACAGCACGAGTAGATTGGCCCAAAGAACTCTTATCTATGATATTACTTCAGATATTATAACCCTATATCATAAATGAATTATTCCCAGAATTTTCAACATGGTTTGGAGGAGACCTTTGGTTGTCATTAACAAAATCATTGCATTCAAGGGAGTCATTGATCTCAATTTTAGATCTTTTGAAAAATTTCAGTGCGGGAAGAATTTCTAAAGGATTCCCGTAAAACAGTTGCGTTATACAAAACAGTGCAGCTTGAGGATAAAGTACAACTGAAACATGAAACAGAGCTTTTTTCCATCCAGTTGATTAGCTTTTGGTCCAGGTAGAAACTGGCATTCCAAGGTTTATGGATCCCCTGGTACATAATTCAGCACTCGGCTCTCTTGGTCTGTCAGCCAGCACCTGGAGCTGGGATAGAAATGACCATAAAGAGGGGACAGGGTGACATAATTTAAAAAAACTTTTGATGATGAGCTGAAAACTAAACAAAGAAAATGAAAACTAAAACTAAACTTTCTAAACAGTCTCAGAAGCTAAATTTATTGCTTGGGGAAAACATTAAAAATTTGACCAGGGGAAAAAAAAAAATGAATGACTGAACTGAGAGCTCCCCAATAGATTTTCTATTCCTGTCATATTTTAATTCTGACTTTTCAAATGTCTTTAATTAAGTAAAGAAAATCAAGCAACAAGACTGGCTACTTGATCTACTTCCATATAATGTAAATGCTTACCTAATTCTAATTTCTTATCATCAAATAGATCACATCAAGGGAGTTTAAGAGAGTATGTACTGCTACTGACTGATTTGTACATGAAAATAAGGATCATAAAGCTGTGCTTTGACATGTAGTGTATATAAAACACGTAATGAATGCACATTTAGACAGAAAGTCAGAAAGAAATATGCCAGATGTTAAAGATGTAAAAAACAAGAATGTAGAATTTCATTAACTACTCACTGCTAATTAACAAAAATTGATTCTCAAAAGAAAGATACTGCAATCTACTTGTTCATATACTAAAAATGTTCTCAGATAAATGGATTCCTTACTCAAACTTTTGAAGGGCAGATAATTTTTAATAATATTTAATCTCTTTGTTAAAAATAAACGTTCCTATACAACCAAATTCTGCAGCCTTTTCAACGCAACATACAGTCTTGTATATTTTGAACTAGCAACTATTTATTGCATGCATTAGATGATATACTAGGATCTAGGAGTACAAAGATAAATAAAATATAATCCCTGCCCTTGGACATTGGTTCAAACTCAGATGCTCAAGATGTGCAAAATCCAAGAAAACTTAATCCCAGTTTGAAAAAGTTTAGAGGAGTTAGCCAAAGATATGCATGTATATCTCTGTATACATACCTAGAAACAACTTTTTTTTAAAGCCTCTGAAGACAAAATTTACCCATGCTGTTCTTTGTATCCAAAGATGTTACAACAGTAAAGTGAGCTATTATTTTTTTTCTAGCAGTGAATTTATCCATCTCAATTGTCTGGCTTGATGCTCGATAGGAAAGAGAAGGATCCTCTCGATAATGACTAGACAGAAGTTGGCATATAGGACTCAAAAACCACATTCAAGAGACTGTCTTCATCAGTCCCCTGCTCAAATGGTCTTAGGCTCTCTTGGAGGCTAGAGATCCATGTCTCTAAGTTTTAGGAACAGTATTGAGTGCAAACCAGTATCACTTAATGTCATAAAGATACTTCCAATATCCTAGAGCTGGCTAGTATAAAAGATGAAACTTTTATCAGCCAACTTGGGACTTTACATATTAAAGTAAAAATTGTTAAGAGGACCTAAAAATAATATGAGATTTTAATTTTGTCCAAAAAAATATATATGATGGCTTTTACATTTGGCTATATACCGTTCTTATTAACTATATGAAGGAGCTCCAAAAAGATAAAGAAAATTCCCTTTAAGCTTCAGTTCAATGAATTGTATAACTAACCTTTATTCAA
The DNA here is from genome assembly GCF_002837175.3 of Physeter macrocephalus. Lineage (NCBI taxonomy): Eukaryota > Metazoa > Chordata > Mammalia > Artiodactyla > Physeteridae > Physeter > Physeter macrocephalus. The sequence continues at coordinate 27,871,522 of NC_041223.1, read as the reverse complement.
CACTTACTATGATTCAAACACTGGGCTAAGTGATTTTATCTATTATATTATTTAATCTTCACGATAGCCCAGTTAGGTGGGTACTATCATCATAACCTATTTTCCAGAAAGAGGAAAATTGTTTTCAGGAAATCTAAGTGGGTTTTCCTGAAAATAAACAGCTAATTAATAGCAGAGGTGGAATTAGAACTCAAGACTTTTATCTCCAGAGCCAAATGTGCCTAAGCACTGCACAAACTGCCTCTAAAATTCATATTGATCACCTGTGATGTGCAGGAAAGTAAGAGCTCTCCTCCAGGTTCTCCTGTCGCAGTGAGGGAGACAGGAAGGTTATAGACATGTATCAATAGCTTAAGGTGGGAGAGCCTTTGCTAAGTGCTCTACGGTAGTTAGCTACAAACAAAATGTGATGGGAAGACAGAGGCGAAAGAGAAATTGATTCTGCAGATGGTTTCTGGAAATAAAAAAAATTAAAACAAAAAACAAAAATAAACCTCATGGAGGGAGAGTAATATAAACTGGGCCTTGAAGTGTGAGTAACATTTTGAGTAGCAGGGCAGAGAGTGTGACACCAAAGGCAGCATAAACTGGTGTACTTTGGGGATGAAAACCCACAACCCCAGAGTAACTGCAAATGGACTGTTTCTGTGGCCTTGAGCTGAGTGTAGTCCTGTCATGAATGGCCCCTGCTCTCTGTTCAATGACTTGGGCATGTTATGATGAAGTATATATTCTCTCTTTTGTAGACACTGTAGATTAGCTGTACAGAATGTGATCTGGGTCAGAAAATCTTCATTTCGCATTAAGTTGTCAGTGAAGAACTGGCATAACTCTTTAGGTTTTCAATTTTGAGAAAAAAAAAATCGTGTTACATAAAATATCAACTCAGCAAGATCTTTAACAACACATGATACTTTAAAATCTTTGGAAATACAGCCTTGTAGCCTACCAAGGGCCTGTTGGTTGAGACATAAATAAGCTTTCAGGAAACCATATGCAGATTCAGATGACGTACCTATACACATTTTTCTAGGGAGAGGTTCCATGACTTACATTTTTTTTTTTGCGGTACGCGGGCCTCTCACTGTTGTGGCCTCTCCCGTTGCGGAGCACAGGCTCCGGACGCGCAGGCTCAGCGGCCATGGCTCACGGGCCCAGCCGCTCCGCGGCACGTGGGATCCTCCCGGACCGGGGCACGAACCCGCGTCCTCTGCATCGGCAGGCGGACTCTCAACCACTGCGCCACCAGGGAAGCCCCATGACTTACATTTTTAAATGAGTTAGTTATAAATCCAGAAAATATTAAGAACTGTGATAATGAGTGAAAAAATATATATACACATCATATATATACATATATATTACACAATACATATACATATATTGTGTAATGTATGTGTGTGTATATATACACACACACACACACACACATATATATATATATATATATATATACAAAAACTGTACATGCACATGCACACACATTTGGTCAACGAGAATAGCCAAGAAGATGTGCCAGGAATTATGGGGCTTTGAGAACACCCTGTGCGTGACTTTGTACAATCCAGACTTACTATAAATGAGATAAAATGGAAGAGGGCTTCCTCTCCCTCCTTTTGTTGGCTGTGCTCTTTTAGTTCTAATAAATAAGAAGATAATTGCATAAGACCCAGCCTGTGCTTCTGCCCTGAGATAAAGAGAGGGCCAGGGCAGCTGGAGTGAAGGCCAAGTTAAAGGGCTCTCTCCCATTGTCCTGTCTGGGCCAGACTCACTAGCTGAACTGGCAACCCAAGTTCAACATGAAGACCATAAAGGCATTTCCACCTGGCATCACTCTCATCAGACTGGAAGCAGTCCAGGTGTCCGTGGTGGACTAAGAGGGTACCTAACAGCATGTGAGAGATACAGCTGAGAATCTATTTTCTGTCCCTCCACCCTCCAATCCTCCAACATGTGGGTGTAGCAGTTCTGCAAAGTAAGTGTTAAATCAGACATGATATTGCTTATTACAATTGCAAAAGGAATTGCTTTCGGTTCAATTTAAAATCTAGAATATGATACAAATGAACTTATTTACAAAACAGAAACAGACTCACAGACATAGAAAACAAACTTATGGTTACCAAAGAGGAACCGGGGGGAACAGATAAATTAGGAGTTTGGGATTAGCAGATACACACTACTGTATATAAAACAGATAAACAACAAGGACCTACTGTATAGCACAGGGAGCTATATTCAATATCTTGTAATAAACCATATAAAAAAGTTAATTCCTTTTGATAGGGCCCAACTGCATATTAACTAGTGACAGAACAACCTAATGAATAAAATAATTAATAATTAGTTGTTCCATGAAACATTGTATTTATTACATTCTCTATTTGTCTTGCAGAAGTTTATAATCATTTTTCTTGGTCACTTATCACAAGCACTTAGAAGAGGCCAGCATTTTTAACCACTTTTTATTCTTAATGACTCTGCACCATAAATATGAAGTTAGAGCCAGGAGACATGTTCCTTCCATATGGTCCTATGACCTCTACTCAAACACGCAATTGCAAAGATTATATGTAACCTCATGATTTCTGCCTCATGAAAGGTGTTTTTGGCAAGTGGAGTGAAAATTGTAAAAAGGAGGTTCAAATTTGATTTTCTGTTTCCCAAAGTTTCCACTGTTCATAGTGAGGTAGCTGGCATGTGGCACATCCATGGCCCTGATCTGAACACAGGCCTGCCCCGTGGACAGCAATCAATGTTTGGGCTCCTTGTGAGGGCAGTGTCTTCGGCAGATGCAGATCAAACAAGAGAAAGACATCTTCCAACAGGCAGTAAACATGGCAGTGCTATAGTTTCTTCAAGGGCGGAGGTCTTGTTTAGGACTCAAGGAGCTTCTGTTCCTCTGAGACCTCCTGGGCTGGGGCCCTTGCAGCATTACCAAGGACACCACTGGGCTTGTTAGGGAAGAACTCAGTGACTTCATTATCTTCTGGAGTCTTGCTTCCCGGTTTCGTGAGCAATTTAAAATGAAAACACAGACTATGTTCCTGTTGTTTTCTTCCTGCCTCCGCTGGTTTAAAAGGTATAATTAACTCTGAGTCCTGTTGTACACCAGACTCAGTTTATCAACATCATTCTAAGTATTTTAATCAAAGAAAGTGTCCAATAAATAGGAGAAAAAAACAACAACAGTTTAAAGCTGCTTTGTATGATAGCAAATCTGTTTTGCCAGATTCTCTTTGACAAAGAGACTCTCGGTTTAATTTGAAAACCTGTGTTGGTGGTTTATTAAATGGCAGATGTGTTGTTATTCTAGAACAAAGAGATTGTTTTGTTCTTAGGGTGGATAATACTTGATTATTCAGATAAAAGGGGAAATAAAGGTTTTGCAGTAGGGGTTTGAAGAGTTTTATTTTGTTCAAAATAAATTCTGGTAGGTTTCGTTGCCGCAAAGGTGGGTGCTTACTCTCTCAACTTTACAGGGAAGATTATTCTTACTAATAAAACTACAGGTATGAAGAGTTTGTGACACTAGAACACATTCTCATTGGAATGATGTGAAATTGCTGAGCTGCTGCTTCTGAAAGTAGAGGGATGTTGTACCTACTGTGGGATTCCAAAACAGTGCTGGGATTTAAATGGATATTAAAGCAATATCATCTCATCCTATGTTCAGATCTCCATGAGCATTTCTGATAAGCATCTTCTTTTTTCCAGTCTGCCTTTTGCTGATATTGGTCTTTGAGCTGCTGTGAAAGCCAGTGAGTCTGTAGGAGCAGAGCCACCTCCCTCTTAAGAAAGACAAAGATAATTTGGCCATTGCCTATGAAATACCAGTACCTCCCAGCCTCCTCATGCCAGATCCTCCCCTAGAGGAGGGCATCCTGTCATCTACACTCAGCCTTGCCTGTCTCCAACCCTTCCGCCACTGTGCAGCCAGAATGAGTTTCCTGAAACTCAGCTGTCACACTTAGATGCCTGCTTAAAAGCCCATTGCCCTCGGGGTTAAGTCCAAATACCTCAACCCAGTTTACAAGCCTCATTATGATCTGACCCTCACTGCACTTTCCAGTTTCCCTTCCCACCATTACTCTCCCAGGCTCTATGCATCATCCAGTCTGAACCACTTTCAGAATCCCAGAGCCGACATATGTGCCAAGTGCTGGCAGTACAGAAGATAAACAAAACAAATAGAACTCCCTGCTTTCTACTAGGGGAATCAGAAAATAAGTAAAATATATAGTATGTTTGAAAGTGATCATTTCTAATGATTAAAAAATAAATAAAACAGGGAGGGAAGATATAAAGTGTCCCTCTTGCTCCAGGTCTTCACACACATGCTCTTCTCCTTTCTGCCTGTTTGAATGAAATGTAAACATGGCAGTGCTATAGTTTCTGTATTGCCTGCATTCTCGGACTCCTCTCTAACTTACTCATCCTTTTGATCCCAACTTGGACAGATCTTCCTCCTGAAAAGCCTTCTTTTTCTTTAAAAATCCATCTTCCATGCCCCTGCTTATATGATTTCACAGCCCTCTCTTACTTCCCCTATCACGGTGTTTATCTCTCTAAACTGCCGTTTCCTGATTAGACATCCATATGGCCCATAGCCTGTAAGCTTCTAGGCACCTACCTCGTCCGCTGCTGTATCCTCAGCATCTGGCACAGTCCTCATGTTTAGTGAATATTCGTTGGGTGGTGGGACGTTTGCTGGATGAGTAAGTGGATGGATAGATGGATGGAGAGACGGATGGATGCACAGTTTGGACCCATGCAGCAAGAAAGACAGAACCTGAGTAACACTGAAAAATGAGAAATATTGGCCACAGTGAGCACACACAGGGACCCAGAGGGGAAATCTGAGAGACAGCAGCACACAGATGAGAAAGCATATCCCCGTACTGTCCACTTAGTAGGTACTTGTGCTGATTATTGCATTATTACTTCCCTACATCAAGGGTACACCATGAAGACTGAGAAGCATCGTGGAAAATTCTTTATAATGATCTTCTTATTTGTTTATCTTGCAATTGACAAATGCTATCTGATATATGTTATTTCTGGAGTTGTTTACCTGATCCTTGTCATCTGTGAGCGAATAGTGAGAGAGCCCATCGCTATAATAATTTTAAAATCTCTTTGACTTTTACCTGAGTCTAAGGATTTCACGGCAGAAGATTCCAAGTCTGGCTTTTATCAGCTATTGACCAAAAAATTAACAGGACTCTGTTACTTATACAGTTACTTAAACTTTTGCACTTACGGAACTTTGGGGTTTTGGAGGTTAATTACTTAGTATCCATTCAACAAATATTTAGTTATTTAAATGGCACTGCGCCACATACTGGTGCACAAAGATGAATAAGATATGCTCCTTGTTCTCAATGGCAATCATGTATGGCAGCAGCTTCAAACCAGGCGTGTGTGCCCATGGGGATATGCGAAGACTTTCCCAGGAGTACACAGGCATGAATAGTGCTAACAGAATTCATTTTCAGCTCCTTAAACTGACCTACGTGGAATGTGCTTGCAGGACAGTCAAGCCAGTTCTACTTTCCACTCCTCTTTCACAGTTACCCTGTTCCCACTGTACAAAAGAAAGACATATCTCTTATCCATTCTGCATATTGCATCTTGCTCCAATTGCACTAATGTTGTATATTGCCCCAGAGTGAACAAATACCAAAGGAACAACTAAAAATATTCAAGGAAATCTCTTATAACTTAGGTACTATAATGCTCCCAGCCATCTCATGAATAAATGCATTGTCAAAACATTTTTCTTCTTTTTATTTATTTATTTCTGACTACTGTTCGTTGCGGTGTGCATTACGGTGGCTTCTCTTGTTGTGGAGCACGGGTTCTAGGCACGCGGGCTTCAGTAGTTGTGGCTCGCGGGCTCTAGAGCTCAGGCTCAGTAGTTGTGGCGCACGGGCTTAGTTGCTCTGCGGCATGTGGGATCTTCCCAGACCAGGGCTTGAACCCGTGTCTCCTGCATTGGCAGGCAGATTCTTAACCACTGCGCCACCAGGGAAGTCCCAAAACATTTTTATTCTTAAGCATAATGTTTTCCAAATTTGCAGTATACGTGTATTTTCACCAATTAGTTACCAATAGCAATTGCATTGTAAACCCAAGCTGGAAAAATATTTACTACTTAGAGCCTGATGTTACGTAAAGTTGTTGAATTAAAGATTCAATTTATATATCAATACTTATTTTTGTTTCAGAGAGATAGGATAGGGTGATGATGAAAGAATTTCACACATCAAAACATATTACATTAAAATAAAATTCTATGGGGAAATAGAATGGAAATATAAGTTCTAGAGGGAAAAAAATCAATTTAAAATTTTTGACTTAAAGAGTAAATTATTCATGTGTTTTCTTAAACATGTGATTCATAGGTATTAAATGCCATCGGTATTTTGATTCCCTTAGATACATTTAATGCATAAAAGAGTTATATAATGATTTTATATTAAAACACCAATATTCACAAAAATGCAAGACATTATTACATCTTTCGTTACCATAGAAATTTGTGATTTTAGATATCAATATTTAAAAGTATAGGGAGACCATAATTTTTCAAGACTATTTTAAGAGTAAATGAACAAAAACATGTGAAAATTACTTATATGTAGGAGCAAGGCCAGTGAACCAAGTTGTTATAAGGTGTTTTGGACAGTAGGATAGAAGCTCGGGTTGGGAATGGGGAGCTAGAAGAGAGAGCTGTCAGTTCTGTTTGGAGAACCAGGAAAGTCTTTCCTAGCAGATGGCAATGTTTGATCTCAGAAATAAGAAGCGTGTGCTTGTGTGTGCATGCCCTCCCGCAGATGCGCGTGAGCCCACGCGTGCGTTTCAGACTTTACTAAGGTGAACTCACCTCACTCTTTTTCAGAGTTATAAAATTCTTTATTATGATTCTTATGCAAAAACCAAGCATTATTGTAGATTAAGACATTGAAAAGGTCTTATATCAACTCTTTTGGGATGATATAGAAGATAATAAAGCAACTTTAAATAATGTGGTGTGTTAGTGACTTAAACAAGGGTAGAAGTTTGTTTCTATCCTTTATAAAAGACGATTGGATATTGGCAGTCCAGGGTAGGCGTGGTGGCTTCACAAAATTAAGAATGAGTGACCCAAGATCCTTTCAGTTCTTCAATCTGCTATCACTGGGGTATGACACTTGTCCTCATTGCCCAGCTAGCTGCTGGAGCTCTAGCCATTCCTGCTGCATTCCAGACAGTGAGAAGGAAGGAAGGGATAAAGCAAAAGAAGCCTCTCCCAGATGAAACAGTTCCCTTTAAACAACTTTCCTTAAAATCCCACACAACATTTCTGCTTACATTTAATAGGTCAGAATTTAGCTTGATGATTCCACTTAGCTGTAAAGGAGGTTGGGGAATGTTATCTTTATTCTGGACAACGATGAGACTCCTCTAAACACTGAGCCATCCTAGCAGATCCAGAAATCAACCATCTCACCACCTCCACTTTCCTCGGCCACGCCTTTATCAGCTTTTGCCTGGATAACTGCCCTCTCCCCCAACCTTCTACACCTATTTCTACCCTTATCCCCTACCAAAGTCTATTTTCACATAGCAACCAAAGTGATCTCATTTACGGTTAAGTCATATAACTTCATTCCTCCCAAACTTCTGCAGTGGATCCTTATTTCTCTCAGAGTAAATATCAGAATCCTTACAGTGGCGGGAAGACCACACATGACCTGGTCTCGAATTACCTCTCCAACTCCTGTACCGATACTTCTCTTCCCTCGCTGCACAGGGACCTCACAGCTGTTTGCTCCCCCTTGGGGGCCTTTACTTCAGCTGTTTTCTCTGGAACAGTCTTCCCTCATCAGCATGGTGAGCTCCCTCCTACCTTCAAGTCTTCGCTCTAATCTCACCTCTTACCCTGACTACTTTACCTTCCCCATCCCACCCCTCCAAAGACTCTCAAATTCCCATTATTCTGCTCTACTTTTCCTTCTTTCCATGCATTTGCTATCTTCTGGATGCTATACTTTTTTTTCCAAAGTATTTCTTGTGCTTATTGGTTTTTATCTATGTCTCTCTATCCCTGTTACCTCTAGTTCTCTGTCTCTTTTGTTCACTGATATATTCCAAGCACATATTACAGTGCCTGGAACATAGTAAGTGTTCAATATGTTTGCCAAATGAAGTCAAGTTATTTGTTCAGTTATATACTTCTCAAATTAATAGAAAGCACTTTCTCTGTGCAAGGCACACAGTTGAGTGGATACAAAAGGAACGAGGCAGGGTTCCTGCTCACATACAGTTTATAATCTAGTAAGAAGAACACGAAGTACATACACAACTGTCACACACATCAACGGGACTGAGACCAACTGGCCTCAGGACTTCAGGAATGCCGAGAAAAAGAGCTATAGGACTCAGAGGAGAGCAAGTTCGCCTCTAACTGGACTCATTCCAGGTGCTTTGTGGATGGAGTGTTTGAATTGGACTTTGGAAGACAGGTTTTAGTTTGATAAGGAAACATAGAGGAGTTTGAGGAACATAAACTACCTTGAAACGCATGAAAGTGGCAAAAGGAAAGGACATTTTCATGTATTAATAATTTAATAATGTCAATAATAAGTGATAGTTTTATTAATATGGTGTCATTTATTTGGACTATAAGACCTTTGTAGGAAAGGAAAGGTAAAGGTATTCAATTATCTCAAACATAGGAACGGAATGAGAGTTGGGACAAGTTTTAGGGAGCACTGAATGCCGAGCTAAGGAGTTAAGCTTAATTTATCTGATAGGACACCAAGGTAGAGTTTGGAGCAGGGCATGGGAGAAGGCAGATGGCACAATCATATTGAAGTTAGGTGAGCTCCTTGAGGGCCGCAATTTTGTCTTATTCACCTTTAGACCCCCAGTGCCTGCCATGGCACCTGGCATATTAGGAGGTGTTCAAAAAATATTAGTTTATATTTCAACCGATGATTAGGGAGATGGTAAAAAATTTTGTCAGATAAACAAGTCACATTCTGGAAGTTGTAGAGAGGATGAATAGAAAGAAGGATAATTAAGGATAATAAAGCACTAAGATATGGTCACTTCAGTGAAATGAAGGGATGGGTATAAGAGACGCCATGATGGAAGAACCAACAGAACTCAGAGACCGTTCAGATGTGAGGGTCGAGAGTGGCTGAAGGACGAATTCTCCCCCAGGACAATCTAAATCTCCTCAACCCATAACACGCTCAAACTACAAGTTTTTTTGAAGTGACACCAAATTTGGAGGTATGTGCAAAGATTCCAGTGTGGATTTAGAAACTAACATCTAATTAAAACAATCAACCATTGACTTTTAAAGCAGCGACTATAGATGATTTGGGGGAAAATTAAATATAACTGTAGGCATTCATCAGTTTATAAATGTCAGGCTTCTGAATGCTTGGATGTGGGTGAGCAGAGGTAATTCTTAGGAGACAGCAAGTGGAGGTGTGCAAAGCTCAGGTCTCGATGCCTGGCAGACCTGGGTTGAAGGCCTTTCTCAGTTACGGACTAGCTCTATGGCCTCTCAGAGAAACCTGGGGCTTCATTTGCTGTGAGTTAATGATTAAAACAGTAGACAGTTATGTGAGAATTCAATGAGATCATGTAAAGGGCCTGGCACACAGTGGGTGCTTCAGAAATGTTAATCCCCCCTCCCTAAACTGCTCTTCTTTTCTTCTTCTGCATCCAGTGGAGTACCCCTACCTCCAACACAATTCTGGCCAAAACATACTTTTATTTATAATGACAGCTCCATGAAAGGTTGTGTTTGTAATATGTATGCTATTTTCTTTTATTCGGTGCCAGCTTCCAGGCCCCCTCCATTTCCTCCCATTTTCCTGGTGCTCATCTCCAAATATGGTTTCACCAGCAAATTTCCCAAGTATCCGTTTATTCTGTCTTCAGGAAGATTATTAATGAAGATGTTAAGTCAGGCTGGCATAAATAACAATGCTTAAGGCAATTCTCCAGACGCTTTTGTTCCACTCAACAGGGATATGGCGTCATTTATCATTAGGTCTTGTTACAGTTTTCCGGCCCCTTGAAAAACTCACGTGAGGGCACTCATGTCACATCTACTTGAATTAGTCTTGCAAGTGAATGCTCACGAGTGACTGAATTAAATGTCACAGCAGGGATAGAACATCTGTTACAACACACTAACCTATCACTCTCTGCTCTCATAAATCTTTACAATCAAAACAAATTAGTCTAGTATGTTATTTCTCATAAACATTGTCTTTTGCTGTGTGTAGCTCATGCCCAAAAGGAGATAATAGACTGGTTGATAAAAGTAACAAAATCTCATCACAGGTTCAAACCTGGTCAAGTGGTGCATAAGGAATAATGACTCCTTGGCAAAGAGAAATGCATGGCAATAGAGCAGCCTGTACGGAGAGTAGGAATAAGACTCCATCCACCTCGTGAAACTCATTCTACAAAGTCCTGGGGAGAAATCATGACCTGGTTTTAGAACCGAGAATAGTTGCAGTTTTCTTGAACTTGTTTTTTCCTAATAGACCCTAGATTGTGTCACTCCTGGGGGATTCTCTTTTCCCATTTGCTGAAAAAGCTGAGCATTACACGGATGGCACAGATATAGTGGCCAGAAGAGTGGGGTTGCATAATGATGGAGTAGTTTTCATTCTCTGTCCCGGCTCCTCAGTCTCCATATTATTTTCCTTGCTTCTTTCCCCTCACTTTTTTTTAATTGTGGCAAAATACACATAATGTAAAATTTACCATCTTAACCCTTTTTCAGTGTACAATTCAGTGGTACTAAGTACATTCGCACTGTGTGCAATCGTCACCACAATCAAGCTCTAGAATTCATCTTGCAAAGCTGAAACTCTGCACCCACAAAACAATGTTGTGTTGGCCAAAATGTTCATTCGGGTTTGTCCATAAGATGGTGTGGAAAAACCCGAACGAACTTTTTGGGCAACCCAATAACTCCCTATTCCCTCAGCTCCCCTGGCAACTGCCATTGTTTCTGTCTCCATGAACCTGAATCTGACTACTCTAGGTACCTCATATAAGCAGAATCACACAATTGCCCCCTACTTTTTTCAACTGAAGTATAGTTGATGTACAATACTGTATGTTACAGGTGTACACTATAGTGGTTCACAGTTTTTAAAGGTTATACTCCAGTATAGCCATTTACAAAATATTGGCTACATTCCCTGTGCTATACAATATATCTTGTAGCTTATTTTAGACATAATAGTTTGTACGTCTTAATCCCTTTCCCTTACACTTCCCCTCCCCCCTTCCCTCTCCCCATTGGTAACCACTAGTTTATTCTCTACATCTGTGAGTCTGTTTCTTTTTCGTTTTATTCACCAGTTTGTTGTATTTTTTTTTTAGATTCCACATATAAGTGATATCTCTGTCCTTGTCTTTCTCTGTCTGACTTATTTCACTTAGCATAATGCCCTCCAAGTCCATCCATGTTGCTGCAAATGGCACAATTTCTTTATTTTCTGTGGCTGAGTGGTATTCCCTTGTGTGTGTGTGTGTGTGTGTGTGTGTGTGTATACACACCACATATATATGTATGTATATGCACCACATCTTCTTTGTCCATTCATCTGTTGATGGAAACTTAGGTTGCTTCCATGCCTTGACAATTTAGCCTCACTTTTAATAAATGCTACCTTCCTGTGTTTTTTGTAAGTTTATAACACCTCTTGAAACAAAATGGAGAATGAATAAATAAATAAGAAAATAAAGGGAAAAGATTTCTTGGGGATTAGAAGAGTTCTATTCTCTGTAAATGAAGTCAGTGGTAAGGCCATAATGTTTGCTAATATAGAACAAAACACAATAGGTTGTAAGAAATATTCATTATTTAAATGGTTAGCTAATGTTCAGACAGGCAGCATACTTAAGGTCAAAGGAGAGATTGGATGTAGTAGAGGTTTCCACAAAGGAAGAAATACCAAGATAGTTGAACAAGGAAGCAACTGTAGATTCAAACCCAGACCTAATAGGCTAAGTGCCGATATATTGATCACAAAGATTATTGACAGTGGTTCTCAGACTTTAGTGTCCACAATAATAAATCACCACAAAGCCACCAAAACAAGACTGCATTGACTGGGGCACATATCACACCAGAGATTGTGAGGCCTGCCTCTGTTCTGTTGAGTAGTGTGATTTTGGATTATATTATGCACATAGCCCTACGGTATCCATTACTACCTACTTTTACTGCCACACTTTCTTCCTTCTACACTGTTACCTGAATGCGCTTTCAAAACCAGACAGAGACAGGACTGCGGCTGCTAGAAATAGACCCGCATTCAGCCCTCTGGTGGAAGGTCAGCGGGGCCTTGACCCCCACACACACTATTATTATAGCCTTGAGAATAGGCCTGCGGTTGTTTTATTTTGTATTTCTGCTCTGCCTCTATGTCATCAGGTACCAGCTGGCCAGAGGGAAAATACTGGCCTCCACCGAGCTGTGTTCAGCGAGAGAGATCGGTATCTGGCTTCTCCCCCCATTTATAGTTTTAATTCTCTTTCTTTCTAGAATATGTCTGTGCTGGAGAATCACCACTGGCGATCTACGATCGGCATGCTTCGAGAATCAAGACTTCTGGCTCACTTGCCAAAGGAAATGACGTAAGTGGCGTAGAGATGAAACATACCGATGTCCACACATTAGAGATAAGCCGCTTTCTCTTGGGCTTGAGACCGCCAGGGTTAATGGCAGGGAGCCAGCCCGCTGTGCTTCCGGCCCGTGCTGCCTTGGTTGCCTGTCAGAGGGGATGCGGTGTCAGTTACAGCAACCCAGAAACCAGAATCCCTCTGTGAACTCTGAAAGGGCCTGGAGAGTGTAGGACCTAACGTCAGGAAAAGAGATAATAAACAGCTCTCAGCTTTCACACTCTTCGGCATCAACGCTGTGCTTTGCCAAATTCCTGTCTTTTATGTTAGCAAAATTGTCCTCCTGTGTAGATCCAAATAATAAATATTTATCAAGAAGGAACACAGGAGTTCCCAAGCTAGATTGAAGCCTAGTTCAATAAAGCGTGTTTTGTTATTGCCAGTCTTAGCAAAAGGAGAAGTCAGGAATTCTTTTTCTAAAATGTCTTTTGTTAAGTAACTGAATTGGCCCCAGTAATTTTTTTCACCAGGAATTTACCTATGTCTCTTGCATTTTAAACAGAAAGGGAAATACTAGCTTCCTGGTCCACTGCTCGTTAGCCCGGGTATTTAGGTCGAGTCCTACTAAATCCAAGACCATGGCCTCATTTCCACCTGGCCTCAGTTTAGCTGCTGTACCATATTGGCCTTAATTTAGCTGCTGCACTGTCTTCCAAGGTCACCGCTAATTCCTATTCAAATGCACAGAACCCAGGGTAGCTAGGAGGGGAAAAGTAAATAGATCCCTGTACCCTCTTTCTGAAGGGCACACAACTTAAGGTCAAGGACCACGTGGTGTCTCTTGGTAAAGCAGGCAGGATGCTCTGGGCTTGCAAGTTTACCACTGGCACGCTGATTCTATCTCATGCTGTTTCCTAGCACCCAGAGGAAAGTGGAATTTGTGGAAGGAACTTCAATTCTGATAACATTTTACCCCCGAAACCAAATAAAACCAATCCTCACACATGGAATAAAAACTCGTGCCTTTTACTAAAACAATACATTGCAAAGATCGAAAGAATTAAGTGCAAAAAGAACTAAAAACTAGAGCAAAAAATCAAGTAAGAAGGAGGAGAAAGGAAGAGGTGAATGGTAAGGAAGCCAAAGAAAGAGAGAAGAAGAAGAAGGGAAGGAAGGAGAAGGAGACAGGAAGGAATAAAACGACAGGAAAAAGGGAGGAAGAACCTGGGACCAGACTTGTCCCTGTAACGCCCTCCTTAATCCTGCTCGTTGCTCAATTAATATTCATTTCCTAAGATACTTCTACTCATCACTATGGATTCCAAATAAAAATACTCTATTTTTATATGTTTTTGTGGAACACAGTGTTATAAATTGCTTTTGCTAGAAGAAAAACTGTTATGCAATAATATATGTGAAAGGACTTTATAATGAAATTTACAGTCATCCTACTCATAGTGAGTATCCTATCCTCACGTAAATGCCTTCAAATCATTTCTCTGATTCTGAAAGACAGGTTAACCGTACACACTAAGGAAAAAATCAGAAAAGTATTAGTTTGCACCATATGAAGTTGCTGTTTTTGAGAGCCCAGAACAGTAGAATAATGGCATTTTCATATGATTCAATCTAATATGAAGAAGAAAAATGAGATTACTGGTAATCCGGCAGTCCAGGAATAGTAAATGTTAACCTGGCTGGTTTGTTTCCTTTTAGTCTGTTTTTCAGTACAACTATATTTTAAAGAAATGGGAAAGTTATTTCATATAGTGTATGTCCTGCTATTTTTCACTAACTGTAAAGGTCTTTTTCCATATCATTAAACCTGCTACTAAAATAAAGTATTGCATTTCATTGCATCAAATTGTATTGACTATTGCCTATTGGGAATTTAGATGATTTCCAAATCTATATCATTACAAATAATGCTTAACAAGCATCCTTAAACATATATTTTTATCCCAAACTACGATATTCGATTTTCTCAGAAACTGTTTGTGGTTAGGAGTTATTGATCAGAAAGAAAGGTGTGACTTTTTAAGGTTCTTGTTGTATACTATCAAATTGCTTTTCCAAAAAGCTGTATCTACCTGTATTCCCATTGGTAGATTATGAGAAAATCTACCAATGTACCATCACCAAAATTGAGTTTTATCTCTATTACCTTTTTAAAATATTTGCAGATTTGACAGAGAGAGAGAGAGAGAGAGAGAGAGAGAGAGAGAGAGAGAGAGAAAGAAAGAAAGAAAAGGAGAGAGAGAGATTCATTGATAACAAATGAGACTAAAAATTTTTCATGTATTTACTGGCCACTGTTATTTCTTTAGAGAACAAAATTTTGCGTTTGATCTTTTCCTATTTTCTTATGAGTGTTGTTATTCATTTGTAAGAAGTTTTTGTATTCTAACTACAGTAACCATTTGTTATATGTTGTAAATATAATTTGAAGCTTTTAGTTTGCCTTTTAACCTGGTTCATGAAACATTTCACCTAACTAAAATAGTTATGTTTCCTGGTTATAAATTTAATAAATATTCATATTTTTAAAGAATTCATACAGTATTGAAAATTATTTTTTAAGTGAAAATCATTCATAATTCCCCTATATGTCTTTCCAAATTCTTCTCTATGACCATAGAGATCATGTCTTACATACTTTGTATCCTGTTTTTTAACATAACAATAAAACATGGTATTTTTCCATGTCAATAAGTATAGCTATACATCATCATATGAAATAATTGCATAGTATGCTTGTAACATGGTTCATTTAACCAATCTCCTATTTATGAATTCTTGTGATATTTTTCTCCCTAGAATATTTCACTATTTTAAACAATAGGATAAACATTTTTATAACATATATCTTTACTAACTGTATCTTTACTAACATGTTCATAGTAAATTTGTAGATGAACTGTTGGTCAAATTATTTATATTTATTGCTTTTAACACTAATTCGTAAATTACCCTTCAGGAACACTGCACCAATTTACACTCTGACTAACAGAGAATAAGAAGGAAGATTTCCCCATATCGTCAACAGCATTAAGTATCACAATCATTAATTAATTTATCATATTATTTAGCAGTTACTTTTAATCCTTGCCAATAAATGTGTGGGAAATAGTATCACATAGCTGTTTTAATATTTTTTGTTATACTAAGAATATTTAATATCTTTTCATATTTTGGGAACATTTTAAATTTCTTTTGTGAATTGCCTATTTTCTGAGATTATTTCTAATGTCCAGAAGTAGATTAAAGATGGGTATGTGGCTTAAAAACAAAAATGTTAATGATGAAACTATAAAGCTTTTAGAATATAATGCAGGGGAATATTTTCATCAGAGGTAGGAAGGATTTCTTAAATAGGAGAAAAATATTAACCTAAATAAAAATATTTATAGGTTAAGCTATATTAAAAATTAAGACTTCCTTTCATCAAAAGACATCATAAAGAAAACAGAAAGACCAGCCACAGAGTGAGAGAAGATATTTGCAACACATAAGTGACAAAAGACCATTATTGAAAATATATTAAAAACTCTTAGAAGCAGTAAGCAAAACAAAAACCACCCTATAGAATAGTAGGTAACGACTAGAATAGAAACTTCACCAAAAAAATAGAAATGGCCAATAAACACATGAAAATATGTCCAACCTCATAGTTATCAAGGAAATTCATATTAAAATTATAATGAGGGGCTTCCCTGGTGGCGCAGTGGTTGAGAGTCTGCCTGCCGATGCAGGGGACACGGGTTCGTGCCCCGGTCCGGGAGGATCCCACATGCCGCGGAGTGGCTGGGCCCGTGAGCCATAGCCGCTGAGCCTGCGCGTCCGGAGCCTGTGCTCCGCAACGGGAGAGGCCACAACAGTGAGAGGCCCGCGTACCGCAAAAAAAAAAAAAAAAAAAAAAAAAAAAAATTATAATGAGTTGCGTGACATTGGCAAACGGGCAAAAAAAATGTAAAGTGTAAGACTATAAAGCGATGAGAACCTCATATATTACTGTTTGGAGTGTAAATGTATACAACTGTTTTGGAAATAATCAGCAATATCTAAGAAATTGAAGATGAACATCTCTGTGATCCAGTAATTTTATTCCTGGCTATAGTCCCTAGAGAAACTTTGCACATGTGTAACTGCAGGTACATGAGGGTGTTTACTGTGTCATTTTTTCCATAGTAGTCAAAAGCTAGAAACTACTCAAGTTACCATCAAAAGTAGAACAGATAAATACATTGAAGTATAGTCCTACAATAGAATACAATATAATCAAGAAAATGGATGAACGACAGCTCACACATCAACTTAGGTGACTTTCAGAAATATGTTAGGCTAAAGAAGCAAGTCGCAAACTGATACTTATCACATAACTTAATGTGCAAAAGCAGTTAAAGTTAAACCATATTATTTAAACATGCATACACAGGTGGTAAAATTGTTATAAGTAGCAAGGAAATTATTAAAACAAAGGTCAAGAGCGTGGTTACTTCAGGGGTTGAGGGGAGGTGGGGTTGGATGAGACACAATGAGGACCTTCTGGGGTACTGGCAGGCAGATCTTGACCTGGATGGTGATTGTAAGATGTTGATTTGATATTTATTCATTAAATTATATGTGTGTACTCTATGCTCTCTACTTAAGTATACTTCACTTTTAAAGGTGAATTTTAAAAATAGGTACGGATATTCCTCCCATTGATTACTTTCCATATGTGAGGAAAAGCTCTGATTTGTTTTATTTTTCCAAAATATCCCATTTTCCATATACCATCTGTTGACCAATATATTGCTTGACCACTGCTCTTTAATGGTGCCTTAATCAACTGTGATTCTTTTTTAAGTTCCAACCTGTCAGTTTTGTTCCCTTGATGGGTCTTTCCATTCCACAGAATCAGTCGCTATTATTGTCTTCATTACTGTTACTATTATCATGCCCATTTCTCTCCCCATGCAAATCTTAAAGTTTGAGTTGGTTTGAACTCTATAAAAAGCACAATTCAAATGCCTGTGATTCTGTGAGTCTTTCTGTGCCCTCCTTAAAGCACGCATTTCTCGTTGGCTTTCGATCTTCCCACCCATAGGAACCATGGGAATGTATAAACTGCCACAACTCTGTTCACCCGTGGTTTCAATCTCTCTGTCCAGTCCTTGGCATACATCCCATCCAAGGACAGAAATGATGGTGGGTGAAAGAATCACTCTCGGGCTGCAAGGACTGGGATTTCTGTGTAATAAATAGAATCAGAGGCAGAAATGAGAGTACAAGCCACGTGATGATGACAGAATCAATCACTCTCCTCAAAGGGATTTGCTTTGTGTGTGTGTTTTCTCTTTCATTCTTGTGGATGCAGACAGGATATTGAACAGCAGCTGGGCTCCTTGATCTTGGCAACAGACATCAACAGACAGAATGAATTTTTGACCAGATTGAAAGCTCACCTCCACAATAAAGACTTAAGACTGGAGGATGTACACGACAGGCACTTTATGCTTCAGGTAAACAACAACAACAAAAAGAAGTCATCATCCTCACTGGGTAAAACACTTAAGGACATGATCCATCATTTTAATGCATCTGAGAAGAAATATCTCCCATGGTGTAAGCTAGAGCGGTGACCTACTTTATTAAAAATTCTGAGACACATGAAATTTTTAAGTGGTTTCCAGGCAAGTAAAATCTGGGTTTCACGTCAGTAAGTTGATAATATCCCATTTTTCCTTGTTTGGTAACTGCTTCACCACAACATAGCCCTGCTGTGTAGTTGCATGCAGTAAGAATCTACCACATTTTGTGCCTTGATATAAAGTTGATCACTATCATACCTGTGCAATGTAGAAAACTGTTTCTTTAATACAAAAGTATATTATGTTAACTATAGTACTAACAAAAATTGAAAAACGAGTATCCTTCCTTTATCTAAAGCCTATTTAATTAAACCCTGCTTTACTTCCTTTTACTACCTTAACTCATATTTTCTTCTGAGGCTCAGACGTGTTTACCTATTCTTACCATTTTTAGGCACCAATAAATAAATGATTTTAAGTTTAATTGAATGAATTGAATCATATCAAGCCCAACCCTTTCTGCTTCCTTCCATGGCAAAAAGCCATTTGTGAGGTAAGAAAGAACAAGATGAGAAGTGGACCTTGGAAGCAGAAGTCTGACCTGGTATCCAAACCAGAGCCTTTTGCTTGATCTTCCATTTTCTCTCATTTTCCTTCTTTCCTTTTGGCAAAAAGACTGAATGGGTGAATCCTGGATGCATCTAGATAGGCCAGCTTTAACCACGGACGTGGACCTGCACGTGGGAGACTGAAGCATACCGTTTTTTCCCTTCCATGCCTTTAGGCTGCCTTCGGAAGCTGACCAACTGCTCCATCCTTTTAAGGAAATACCCTCCTCCCAGCTGTAAAACTGTATCTCCCTCCTTCTTTCTTCCCAAACTAGTCTTCTCGTCCCTGAGTGCCACAGACGCCTGATTTTAGAGACTCAAGCCTAGTTGTGAGTAGCTGAAAGATTTGGCCTGGACACTTGAGAATAGGGGTAGGACGGGAATAAAACACAGACCTACTAGAGCATGGACTTGAGGATATGGGGAGGGGGAAGGGTAAGCTGTGACGAAGTGAGAGAGTGGCATGGACATATATACACTACCAAATGTAAAACAGATAGCTAGTGGGAAGCAGCCGCATGGCCCAGGAAGATCAGCTCGGTGCTTTGTGACCACCTAGAGGGGTGGGATAGGGAGGGTGGGAGAGAGACGCAAGAGGGAGGAGATATGGGGACATATGTATATGTATAACTGATTCACTTTGTTGTAAAGCAGAAACTAACACACCATTGTAAAACAGTTATACTCCAATAAAGATGTTAAAAAAAAAAAGGAAAGCTTGCTAACACACACGAATCCCTCAAGGGCGGAACCTGGAGGGGACTTCTGCCCTGACCTACTCCAACATGTACTGGTGTCCCCATTCACCAGGAAATAAAGAACCAACCAGGTTTGCAACTTAATATGATTCAGGCTCTCCCAGACCCCAGCACTGCTAGCAGTTCTATGATCCCAAAGAACTCGGGCAAAACCAACAGACCTTGCTGATGGACGGGCATGCCACCAGAAGCCCATCTGGACAATAGGCTCTTGGCAGTGGGTAGTTAAGGGGGAGAACTTCCTTCTCTGGAAATCCAAGGAAACCCTCCTAGGGTCAGCATCTCTGACAAAAGCTGGTATCCCAGATGCAGAACAGTGTGAGCAAAGCCAAGAAGGCCCAGATTTATCTCTGCAAACCAAACACGCCTAGGCTTGATATGACTTAGCTCCCTGGCTCTGCGGCAGTCTGAGCTTGTTCACACTCACAGACACGGGCATATAAATGCAAACACAAATAATTTAATGTACGGAGTTGGTCAGTGTGGCTACTGTGAGAGTGAGGTCCCAATGATCTCACTTGAGCCTGGCTGGGGCCCCTGCGGCCTCCCTGCCCACAAGGAGTGGAGCCGCAGAAGGAACCAGGCCACGGCTTCCCCTTGGCCTGCCTGCCCCAAGTCTCCTCCAGGTAGCTCCGTGTCCTTGGACGATGGCTCTTCTCGCCTTCTCACTGCTATAAAGTGGGAGTTCTGAATGAAGGTTTTGTGCGGAGATGAATAAGTGCTGTTTCCCGAAGAGGCACATCAGGGAAGCCTCTATAAATACACACCTGGTACCATGAGGCCGACTGGCAGGTCTGATGGCCCCTTGGGCTTGGGGTGCATTTGCTGCTCAAAGATCATCCTCTGACCATCTCTCCCTGCCCTGTCATTTCTCAGATTGCCTTGAAGTGTGCTGACATTTGCAATCCTTGTAGAATCTGGGAGATGAGCAAGCAATGGAGTGAAAGGGTCTGTGAAGAATTCTACAGGCAAGGTTAGTAGTGATCCGACAGCTGATTTTTCATTGCCCCTTCTCCTTTCAGGCATTTATCCTAATAAAACAGGAAATGGATCATCTATCATGACATTTGTTCTTTCAACAACTCTTATTATCCCAGCCTTTCTCTTTAACCCTCTTGCGAACCTTCCAGCCCTTTTCTGGAAATAATTTGAAAATATTAATAAATAACACTGATTTACCATGGAAACAGGTAATAATGAGGTACAGTAAAAATGAGCAAAACGGGGAGATATATATATATATATATATATATATATATATATAATTTGTTAATGGTTTTTCTCTGTGGATATAAGAATGTGCAGGACTGTTTGATTTTTACTCTGACCTTCATCTTTATGAGCTGAGCACAGCCTAAAGGCTAAATGCCATTTGGGATCAATGTTTTCCACTCTGACAGAAGGACTTAGACTTCTTTTGTATTCCTTTCCCTCACTTTCTTAAATAAAGTGAATAATGAAATAGAGCACAGCTGTCCAGTGTTCATCCTCTCAAATATATACAGTGAAAAGACAAGTGGCCCCAAGTTAGGGTATAAATTTTAAGAGATTAACCTCATTCAGAAGTAAAGCAATGAATTAACAGCAGGATCTTGATGGTGGGTGGGATCTTGGCCTTTAAACACAGCTTGTTTCTTCAGGCCCGGTTTCAATGCTCAGGATGTTTTATCAGGCACAACAGTGCCCCGATGTTAGTGACAGGATCAGGTCTGAGAGGCTGAGAACAAATAAAGCCTGAAGTGTCCCACATACCAGTTCTATGGGGAGGTCAAGTAGCAACAGTGAGCCTTTTGGAGAAGCCTCCGTAGAAAGATGTGTCAGTGACACTGAGATGGTCCCAAAGACAGAAGACAAAGCAGAACGGATAGCGTTCATGTGGGACCAGAAGGCTCTGCTCCCCATCTCTTTCCTTTGAGTAAAAGCACTCATGGAGCTCCCTCTCTATGTACTTTCACTTCAAATGTGTGTGAGTGGTTAGAAAACAAAAGGACAGTTCTAGTTGCCCATGATATAAAATCTCCACTGAGAGAAAAACAAAAGGAAATATGATGAATTTAGAGCAAGGAGGTTTCAGGTTAGGTAAGATAAATACTTTCTTTACTGTAAGATACAGAAAATATTGAAATAGCATAGCGAGAAAAGGGCTAGGACCTTCATCCTTGATCAAGCAATGATTCTACTCTATCCCTCTTGGTTTTGACTCAGTCGTGCATTCTTGTTGGCATTGATTGGAGTTTAACCCTTTCATTTGCTTATCTTGAACCCTATTTGGACTATGAGCAACTTGGGGCCTGGACCGTGTCCCTTGGGCAGATGGTAAGGCCCACAGAGCTGGTGAGTCGAAGTTGTTAACTAAGTGGAGTCAATGGGATCTACCAATAAAGGTAATCTGTAAGATGTCTTGGCAAAAACTTGTCCTTATAATAATATGCATGTGCAGCATTATAAGATAGAACAACCTAGAATGTTTGTAACTCTGATCTCTAAAGGTGAGCTTCCAAACACTTTGCTCTAGCATGTTTCCTAGCAGAGAAAGGAGAATTCAGAGGGCATGTCGGGTCCTTTTTATTTAATAGCCTTATGGTCTAGCAGAAGTTCCGCTTATTTAAGAGAAGACCAGACTCTCTGGTTATCCAAACTTCTTGTCCTCCATACTGAATTATTTTTTTAGAAATTCTATAAAGCACCATTTGTATCATTTTGATTAATCTTCTTCTGGATTTCAGTTTAGGATTTGGGCTTCCACAGACTGCTAACAGTCCCAGCCAAAGTATCTTTAATGATTTGTGATGTTGAGCAAAGGAAAAACCCTAAAATCAAGGTCAGGGACAGAAGGGGAAAGGAAGATGAGATCCCGTGAATTAGGAAGACAGTGTTAAATTCTCAGAACAGATATTAGGATTCAAACATCATTCACCCTCATCCCCTCAGTGCCTTAAAAAAGTAGAATTTCTGTCCCATTGTAACTGCAGGTTGGTATTTCTCAATGAACCAAGATTCCCAGAAGTTTTCATTGAACATCTGCTTCCAGCCTTGTCTAATCCTCAGCAAAGCTGTGATTTTCCTATGTGCAAAGACCCACTGGGGGTGTCATGAAGGAGGCAAAGAGTTATAGTTAATGTTTCATAGGCTCAAAATACTAACCAGTAGAGTTCCTGGAGGAGAGAAACTCCAATTTTCCTCTTTGTATTCTCTACATTGATTAACCAAGTGTCTGAAATATGCAGTGCTTTGTAAATATATGTTGAAATAAGTGAATGACTAAATGATCCAATTGGAAGACCTCTTATGGTAGAGGTCACAGGAGAAGACCTAGTGCTGAGGATGGCAGAATCTGAGCTGGGTATTCAAGGATGTGTAGTGACTGCACTTTCCAATAGGATAAACATGAGGCACATGTAGCTAGTTAAATTTAAATTAATTAGATTAAATAAAATGGAAAATTTAGTTCCTCAGTTTTCTTGATCTGATTTCAAGGGGCTACTATAGTGGGCAGTGCAGAGAACATTTCCGTCATTGCAAACAGTCCCAGTGGTCTAGATAGAGAGGAGTAGAAATGGACAGAAGCACTGCGGACCATCCCCCTGCCTCATAGACCAGATTGGTCCCATAGAAGGTGAGAATATGAGGATCTGTTGAGGCCCCTGTACACCAGGCTAAAAGTAGAGAACATGGCAATGGGAGTCATCTTAGAAAGTACAATTAGGGCAACGTGTATAATTGAAGCAGAAGAAATACTAAAGAAACTAGCTAAGAAGCAAAAAGTCGGAATGAGTTATTAAGAAACCAGATAAAGAAAATGTGGTGTATGTATACAATGGAATACTACTCAGCCATAAAAAAGAATGAAATTTTGCCATTTGCAACAACACGGATAGACCTGGAGGGTGTTATTCTTAGTGAAATAAGTCAGACAGAGAGAGACAAATACTGTATGTTTTCACTTATCTGTAGAATATGAAAAATAAAACAAATGAATGAATATAACAAAACAGAAACAGACTCACAGATACAGAGAACAAACTAGAGGCTACCAGCGGGGAGAGGGAAGGGGGAGGGGCAAGATAGAGATAGGGGATTAAGAGGTACAAACTTCTAGGTATAAAATAAATAAGGTACAAGGATGTGAGACTTCCCTGGTGGTCCAGGGGTTAAGGCTCCGTGCTTCCACTGCAGGGGGCGCAGGTTTGATCCCTGGTCAGGGAACTAAGATCCCACATGCCGTGCGGCCAAAAAAACCAAAGAAATAAAGATAAATATTAAATTTTTTTAAAAAGGTACAGGATGTAATGTACAGTACAGGAAATATAGCCAATATTTTATAACAACTTTAAATGAAGTATAATCTATAAAAATATTGAATCACTGTTGTACACCTAAAACTAATATAATATTGTAAATCAACTATTCTTCAATTAAAAAAAAAAGAAAGAAAGAAACCAGACTAGAGTCAGGCAGAGTGAAAGTAGGGAAAACAGATGTTTCAACAGAGGAATAAACAGGATTTGCTTCCTCAATACAGAGGGTAGAGGGAAGGGAAAAATCAAAGACAACTCCTCCGAAGTGTCAGACTTAACTGAAAAATCACTATTAACAGAACTAGGGAGGTGAGGAGTAAAACCAACTTTAGGAGAATTCATTTTAATATTAAATGGTGTCATGCCCTGCCCTCAGAAGGCTATTATCATCTGGCTTCCCTGAACTCCTCAGTTAAGCCAAAGTGATTTCCTCACATCAGTTTTGAGAATCACGAGGGCCCAAGAGACCAAGGGAGCCATGGCTAAAGTCTTAGAGAAAATGACAGAAATGTAGCATCTCAAAAGATCCTAGCTCAATGGTTAAGTGCAGACCCTCTGAAGCCAGACTTTCTGGGTTAGAATCCAGGCTCCCCTCTTCACTGGCAGAAGGACCTTAGGCCAACATATTTCCCTACACTTCATCTCAATTTCCGCATCTGTAAAATGGGGGTTATAGTGAGGTTGTTATGAGGATTAAATTAATTAAATAGGTAAAATGCTTAGAATGTGCCTGACACACAGTAAGCACGATATAAATGTTATGTGTTTCTCTCCTCTAGTTTAGAGGAGTGCATTCACAACTGTGAACTCAGCTAGTGTTTCTGAGACCCAGCTTCTGTACTGATTAACCAGATTGTTTTTCCCAACGAAATAATTATGCACAATTTTTCACCTTCAGGAAGAATTGATAAAATACTTTGATAAAGCTTTGCATGATGTATTTCTCTTTTGGTCTAGCTGATGGAGACACTAAAAAGAAGGATCATCCTGAGCTTTATACTTTCTTTAACCTTCATTTACACTAAGTAAAACTCTAAGGAGTAAGAATGAAAGATACCAGACCCTTATTTTGGATTAATTTTGTAGCTACAGAGATGCTCTTCAAATGAGATCTTTCTACTTCCTCGTCCCGATTTCCTGCCTACTAATTATTCCCGGTTGTTCAGGTGAAACCAGATGAGGGTCAGGCAGAGTGAAAGGAGGGAAAAAGCATAAAACCTGTTTTCTTAATCTGCAACTTAAAACCAGAACTTCCATCTCATATTAGGAAATTGGCCATTCGTTTTCTTGTTTTTATAGATTTTTGTTCAAAAGTTTATTCTAATCCCAGAGCATACCTATTTACAATGAGCCTATTGTAAATGATCGTCGATACTCTGATATTTTAAATTTTCACAGAAGCTACCAGAGAAGGGCAGAGCCAGTTGTTGCTAAAGTGTTCCTAGTGATAAGGCAGGGAACAGTAATTCCCAGATAACTTCGTCCAACTAGATCATTAAAACTATCAACACTCATTCTTATAGGTTCTCGATTACCAATGTGTTTCTTCTTTTTTCTTCTTAGGTGACCTTGAACAGAAATTTGAACTGGAAATCAGTCCTCTTTGCAATCAACAGAAAGACTCAATCGCTAGTATACAAATTGGTGAGTCGAATTCAATTTTAATTTTAAATGAATAGTTTCAGCACCTCTGCTAAGAGTCACTAAGAAGATCTACACACAGCTTTCTCAAGATCCAAACTAGAGGTTTAATCAATGGCGCTTTGAATGGCTGAGTCCAAATGAACTCTCTAGTCATGATTAATTACCAACTGAAATGAAAAATAGGGTAAAGGCTTTGTTATAGACCCTTAATAACTAACCTGTATTAACTTTGTAGTTCAGAATTGAATCAAAACCAAATGAGTAGAGGAAAGTAACAAGAATCAACTATTGGCTGCTGAAGATCGGATTAGCTCACACTCTCTTTAGGACATGAAGGGTGGGAAATCTGCAGTTCAGGATCCTTCCAATTTGGTCATTACCCTTCATCCTCAATGCTCAATACTAGGGGCTTGGTCCCCAGGCCCAGGCCCCACCAGCCATGTGACATGGGATCCCATGCTTCTCTAGTCTTCACTTCAAAATGGATTTTCAATCTCATTCTCTTAGGACCACACTCTCAAGTGTCAATTGCAATAAACTGTTAAACGGTGATGTTAATGCCTCTAAAATAATTGTTTGTTTCTATCACTCCTTGAAACACTCTACCAATTCCATCTACGTTTAAAGCAAGTCTTTCTTTTCCTTGCAGTTCCCTACAATTAAAACCAAACTCAGCTGATGGACACTTAGGTTGCTTCCATGTCCTGGCTATTGTAAACAGAGCTGCAATGAACATTGTGGTACATGACTCTTTTTGAATTATGGTTTTCTCAGGGTGTATGCCCAGTAGTGGGATTGCTGGCTGGGTCATATGGTAGTTCTATTT
>NC_041223.1:27836179-27844515 GCF_002837175.3 Physeter macrocephalus | reverse complement strand
TCCTGTTCCATTGATCTATATTTCTGTTTTTGTGCCAGTACCATACTGTCTTGATTACTGTAGTTTTGTAGTATAGCCTGAAGTCCGGGAGCCCGATTCCTCCAGCTCCGTTTTTCGTTCTCAAGATTGCTTTGGCTATTCGGGGTCTTTTGTGTTTCCATACAAATTGTAAAATTTTTTGTTATAGTTCTGTGAAAAATGCCATTGATAGTTTGACAGGAATTCCATTGAATCTGTAGATTCAGATAATATAATATTTAGCTTTGGGTAATATAAAAAAATATATGAAATAGATAACTAATAAGAACCTGCTGTATAAAAAATAAATAAATAAATAAATAAATAAAATTTAAAAAATAAAAACATGTTGCCACATAAGTGAAACATAGCAGTTAAAGGCTGCATGTTAATTTCAAGATTTGTTAGAGCAGAGATAATAAACTTAAAAAAAAAGAACTCAGAACTTTAACTCTTTTACTTATAAACTATGGCCCTGACATGACCAGTTCATGTTTTTCACCAGTTCCCACAGACCTCAGACAGCTTAACACATTCACAGTGTTGCAAACCTCTGCAAGCTCAAGGCTTAATGCCTGGAGATTGGGAGCGAAAGGGTCACCTGAAAACATCAGTTGAAAATTGAGAAAACCAGAGCCAGTTAGAATGATATGCTTCCAATTACTGAGGGTCAAGTTGAACCCACAGTCCCACAAAAGAGTCACAAAGTCAACCTAAGGAAATAGGAGCAAAATTTATCTAGTTTAAAAAATTTGAAGGGAATATACAAATGTTAAGATAGATGTGTTGGAACTCTGAGATTACTGGTGATCTTTTTTTTTTCCAAATTGCCCTTAATATCATTACGTTCTTTTTATGATTAAACCGATTCATCCACCTGAAAAAGGGAGAGGGGTGTTGTTATAAAAAATGAAACCCTGCAAGAATCCAGAGCAGATGAAGCTACAGAATTGCAGGGGAGGGGGAAGGGCATCAACATCAACAGAAATGCAGCCTCAGCCTCTTTGGATCCAATGCCCTATCAAGTTGGAAATTCTGCAGAGGCAATTGAAAAGGAATAGAGCCCCAACCAAAATCCTAATCCTGGGACCCAGCTTGTTAAATTCTGGCCAGAAAGAAATTAGCCAGGCACCTGTTAAAGACATTTTGAGCCCCCAGAGAAAAGCATTCACATTATTAAGCACACAACCTAGATTTGCAAGACAGACTTGATTTCGGAGATTCTATTCTCTTGTTGTCATGAGAACACACTTATTTTGTCAGATCATATGTCCTGATTTTCAGCTCAGGAAAATGTGGTTACCATAGATACCTGTTTTTAAAATGGGATGGGGATTGAGTGAAAAGGAAAATCCCATGGATGCTATACCAGCACACCAATAAAGAGAAAGAGGTGATTATAAAACAACCCTTAGTAGATAAATCTTTCTGTCTCTGTTCCACATCTCCCAGCTCTGTAGGTTCAAGGCTGGGAGGTGTGGTGTGCAAAGGTAGATCAGGCTAAACTGGAAAAACCCAAATAGATCAACAGAATCTAATGGGAACTGTGGGCTCCAGGCTCCCAGACAAGGATTTTCCAGTGGGTGCTAAATAATGCAGCTAGTTCCTCCATTCTGATTCCCCTGGGACTGAAAATGTCCCCTCTCTTTTTCCTTTCCCAATCCACAGTGAGGATTTCCTAAGTGCCCTCTCAGGCTTAGACCTGATTTTCTGTTTAAGCAATTCATATTTACCCAAGTGAGACAGGGATTTAATATCCACCCCCCCACCCATATTCCTCGCCTCTCCCCATCAAACTCTACATTTTAAAAAGAAGGCATTAAATCAAATGAATCTCTAATTGGTGCAGCCTATAGAAAGATGAGGAGAAAGAGGCTTTCCTTCAATCCCTGTGTACTCTGAAGCCATCAATTCTCCCCTGCCCCACTCCCACCACTCCAGGAAGACAATATCCCGGCAAAGTCAGGCTCTAAATCGCTTGATTAGAAGAGGGAGGTTTGCACAAATACACAAGGAACCTATGGGGCAGCCTCCCAAATCTGACTGTGCAGAAGCCTTTCTTCATGTGAAAAACTGCCTCATGGTGTTTCTTCAGACTTTAAAATCGCTCTTCTATCTATCTCCTATAAGAGGGCTTTATATCTGACGAGTAGAAATACAGAGGTGTAATTCCAGAGTAATTTCAGGAAGAAAATGAGTTGATTTTTAAGTACTGGATTTTCAAATGTGGGATTTGTAACTTTTTTTATACTTAAGGTAAACCTGATAAATATTCACAACTTAAACTTTAGAATAGTGTAATATTGCACACTATCTTTTTAGATACCTAATATCTAACCTCTGTTAAGATGAAAGATATCAAAATTAGATATGGAGATTGTGAAGGAGGTGAAGAAAATTCAAGAATAGCAAGCAAGAACATTCCAAAATGAAATCCTTGCTTGCTGACTCCCTGTATAACCTTATCAAGACGTAGACAGTAAGTCACTGGCTTAACCTTCCTCCTCAGGTTCAGGTAATCTAAAATAATCTTATACTATTTTAATCATATTTCACATCTGATGAGATGATGCAGGAATGTACAATAACATTTTGCTTTGCTGCATTCTTTTTTCCTCTCTATAGCATCCTCCAAGGCCAAGTATCTGCTGTTCATCCAATAAAAGGATAATCCAGTCAAGCCTTATAATTCACATCCCTGTAAACATACAGGGTTAGTTGTTGGAAGATTTCGTTAGCTGAAAAACACTTGCCTTTTCTCCCCATAGCTACATTTCAGGGAAATACAATAAAACCTAAATATATCCAAATTTGTGATGAGTCCAGTTATTCCAGCCTAGACTGGAAGTTATCTTTGCTTTAATAAATCATGTTTAATATGGAAAGCACATTAACAGTGAAACACGGTTAGAAAGCAACAAGGCTAAAATAATTAAGAGAACAGACATGCAAACAAAGAAGTCTTATATCAATCCATCTTATCTAGTCATTCAAGCAGAACTTTTATGCAGGTAAAAATCTGTATTGAAGACGAATGAACTTTTATTACCTACACCTAGTTGTTTAACATAATTGAAAGTAAGACAAAACTGTGAAACGATAATCCTGAAAACAAACATATCCTACGGGGTAGATGTACGAATTCTTCAGATGGTCTAAATCAACGAGGTGCCCCTTCCTGGTATCATTTGTTCTTTCCTCCCCTCCCCCACCCACCCTCCTTAGTTCTAGCACAAACTTTTTTTTTTACTTTTTTCTTTATATGTCTTCCCCCTTGTTCAAATAATAATAGCCAATATTTATTGAGCGTTTATTATGTGCCAGGAGCTTTCTAAGCATCTTCACATGTGTTAAGTCATTTCATTGTCATAACAACCCTGTGGGTTTGGTACCCTTCTTAACACCTTTTTACCACTGCAGAAACTGAGGCACTGAGAGGTTAGATGCCAAGCCCAAGGTGACATATCTTATGCTTCGACACTGAGGACAGGGAGCGCATCTTGGTGGCCTTCTTACCCACGGGCCCAGCACATCGTGGGCCCAGTCATGTTTGTTAGGGAGGAAGAAGTACGTCTTACTGCCCTGCTGGTGATGAGCTTGGCCTTGC
The DNA here is from genome assembly GCF_002837175.3 of Physeter macrocephalus. Lineage (NCBI taxonomy): Eukaryota > Metazoa > Chordata > Mammalia > Artiodactyla > Physeteridae > Physeter > Physeter macrocephalus. The sequence goes on along the minus strand of NC_041223.1, from coordinate 27,840,890 downwards.
CTGTTCCAGGTTTCATGACCTACATCGTGGAGCCCCTCTTCCGTGAATGGGCCCGTTTCACGGGACACAGCGCCCTGTCTGAGAGCATGCTAAGCCACCTGGCGCACAACAAAGCCCAGTGGAAGAGGCTGTTGCCCAACCAGCGAAGGAACAGCAGCGGTGGCGGTGGCAGCGCCGGCCCGGGGACCGAGGCTGAGGAGCAGACCGTGACCGAAGGCGACGCCCCGTAGTGCCAGCCAGGCCTGCCCCCTGCTCTGCACACCGAGAATGCCAGCCTCCTCGCGCAGAGGCCTCTGGGAGGGCAGATGCTCTGAGGGGCTCTTGCCGGTAAACCCAGCCCCTCTCTGGGTGTCGTCCTGGGGCTCTTTGGAACTCCACCGTCCTCCCACTCACCTGCCTCCCTCCTTTTTCCGAGTGTACAGAAGCCATCCGTCACCTCAGCATTAGCTGCCGAAATAAGCAGCTCCATTCCGCCATGAGGGAGCTGATTCCAGGGGCCGGCTTGGCCCTCGAGGTGAAGACTGGGGAGTAAGAAAGAGGTGCTCCTGCCGTGGGCCCCTCGGGTCCTGGGTCACACTGAGACAGGCGGCACTTCCTAAGTCCAGAGCATTTTTAGCGTTGGCCGTTGGACTGCTGATCTGCATGACAAAAACACCAGCATATTTGGAACTCCAAGGACATTGGTTTCAAGTGCAAGAGCACAAATGAGAGCGTGAGAGAAAGTACCTTGTATTTTAATAATAATTATTATTATAAAAATAATAATAAATCTTTTTAACTTTTCTATTTTATGCACTAGACAGTGGATCTAAAACTATGGGCAAACATTACTCAATGTACCCAACCTCGAACAGGGGGTTCACTGCTTTCTTACGGACTTTATGCCACTTTGGGTCAGAGATTTGGCATCTTCTCAATTAAGAAACCACGTTTCCTATCAGATCCAAGGGGAAGGTGCTGTACAGTTCATTCCTTTGCACCATTTGCCAATCTGTCTTTTATCGATAACTCAGATCCAGTGACATGTTTATATTCACACCTGTACATTCTCTGTAAATATCAAGCGCTACTGATTCCCATGCCAAAATACATGAGTATTATGGGATTGCTACCTGTATAAACAATGGCACTGTGAACAGAATACTGTTAGTTTTAATACAAGAGAATGCATTTGTAAATATGGTATAGAGTTTATTAATATACTATTGTTTGCAGATAAAGGCCTTAACTTTAAACATCTTTCATCTTCTGAAAGCTGCCCAACTTAAGTCCTCACAGATATCCTTCTGAACTGCCTTCCCATGTCCATCTTTATGCTTTCCAGCTAAGGTCACAAAGCAAAACTGAAGAAAGTCTTTGAGGAAATATTTTGGAAACTTCACATGCATTCCGCTTGAGACCATAGTGTTTAGTCTATGGCACCAAAAAGCATTGTTTCCTCAGATGAACAAGACCCTTCAGCAAGCCTGAAGTCACTTTCAACACAGCGATGTTGCACTGTTTTAACAAGCCAGCTGATAAGCTTGTGTTCATACGACTCTTGTCATGGACATGGCAGTGTGTCAGTCAGCCTCGTGGGACACATAGCAGGTCTCAAACCTTCCGTGACCCCGTCATCCATCTATCCATCAGGGACTTCCCTGCTCCCCTAGCACACTGTTGTTGTTGTCTGTTCTGGCTACAGTACCAAAGCAGCTTTCTTTGGTTTATGGTTGGCGTGCATTTCTTTGGTTTATGGTTGGCGTGCATTTCTTTGGTGTCAATAGTAACTGGATTTTCCTTTTTCCTTCATTTCATGTGAACAACTACGCAACTGTTTAGCAGACGTTAACATAATTTAAGGAAAGAAAATATTTCAGTTGTCTGATAGAATTTACCTTCCTGGGCAGGTTTTTGCCATTTTTTCTGCATATACTTGGCCGGAAAATCAATTTATTACAGCATTCTTCTCTAGTCAGCTAAACTCTGTGCATCGAACCTTTTCTTTAGAAGTTCTAGCATAACTAATGTTAGATGAAAATTGGCAATGCCCCCTTTCTTTTTACCTTAAACAATGTGGTAGTGGGAGAACGATACTATGATTGTTTCTGCCACTATCAAGGTGTTTCGCAAGCTGATAGAACGTCAGCTAACTCTCATTTCCTAAGTGCAACTTTTTTTTTTTTTCTTTCCTCCTAACATACAAATGAAATGTTAGAAACTTGACTGGATTGATTGTATTAAGTTCCTGCAGAAAGACCGAGGCTTGCAGAATAAAGGGTTAGAGGAAATTTGGAAAGTTGGTTGTACTTTCATTAAAGCAGAAGAGATTGTCAGATGATACTAAAGAAAGTGTGAAAACTTCATGAAATGGGTGGATGATAAGTTGAAATTATTGATATGGGTAAGAAAGGAAGTTGTGAAAACTTAACACTAACTTTGGGTTTTTTCCTGTAATAACTATGAACTGACACATGATTTTTTATTGCTTTAATACTCTGAAGCTCTCAGCTTGGTGAAGCCCCAAAAAAGAATGTATTGAATGTATTTCTGCTTCCAAACCTCTCTTATTTTGGTTTGGTTTGGGCTTTTGAGTAGTCTATTATTTTTAATGTACATGAGATCAAATCAAGGAAAGCAATTACTGGGGAAGATACAGTAGAGATAAGAAAGAAGATGCTATTTTAGCTAATGGAGCCTCTACTTTGAGTTTAGGAAATGGATTTTGTTTAAACTATATTTATATAATAATTTAAATAAATAAGACTGGATGCGGTTTTAGTAGTTCCAAATTTATAGGACAAAAGTGTATTAGGTCTTAAAGAAGAGCTCACAGAGAAAACTACCAATCTAACAGTTAAGCCTATGAAGCAGCTACTAATACAATAAAAATTTGAAGTAAAATGAGATGTTATGCATAAACTAGATACATTTGTCTCCTTCTTTCAACCATCTGGAGATTTCTTGAGTTTCTCATTTTTTGACAAAAAAAAAAAAAAAAAAGAAAAAGAATATGAAAACTCTTTTTTTTCCTGCCTACTGGTGGCTCTCTAGCAATATTTCAATAGAAGGTTTCCAGTGTCCAATTACTAGTTAAGACACAGCTGTTGGATCATCTGTGGACTTTACCTTCACATTCTTTTTCTCTTAGTCCCTGGACCATCACGAGCTGACTTCCCGAGTTTAATTCCTTCAGTGCTTGAGAAGAAAGGAATCAAAAAGCTATTTTTAGTAAGTGAAAGCTAAAGTTAAAATCAAATTAAGAGAGAGAGAATAGATATCACTGCCAGGCCTGATAGGCAAAGCCTTTTTCTTTTTACAGCACCTGTGAACAGTCAGAACCTTGTTCCTGGAACGCTGACCTCCCCATAACTCCCTGCTAGGCTGAGTGAAAATCCTGCTCTGTTTCTACCTGCCTAAGGCTTCCCGCAATGGGACGTGGAGCGTGTCCTGCAAAGCTGTCACCAGGTAGTGCTTCCTACAAGCTACAGACTTGTTTTGTAACCTTTTCTCATGTTGAATCAGATCTGCTCACTGATTTGAGCATTGGTTATGATCTTGTATCTCACTGTATTTCTTATGCTTTGTTCTTTTATGCAAACCCTTACAAATGTGTTGTTTTGTGTACACACGTGAGGTTTGGAAAAAAAAAACACACACCTTGTGAGTTTTTGCTCAAAATGTGGCCGAAGTATCCATTGGCATGTCTAGATAAACAATTAAAAATAAAGATAACTTCTTCAAAATATTGCAATATGAAAATATTCTGATTCTCACCAGGTAACGTTACCAGCCAACCAATCAGATTCAAGGTCAAGGTCAAGAGCACAGATGCAGCCGTGGTCCATGAGACTCATTCCACCAGGGGCTGCAGAAACAGCCATGTCCATGAAGCCATCATTTGCCAGTTAGTACCAAGATAGGGAAAAAGGGCCACCATTCAGCTCTGCATTTCCCCTGAGTCCTGATATTTTTCTGATCCACATTTGTCAAATTCATATATGAATGAGAATGAGGTACAATGTTTTAGGTTGTGGACTTACTTGTGAAAACTATGGTCTTGCATTTCAGGATTGGAAGCCAGCAAGAACAATAGAACAGTTCAGGCAGGACAACTGAGTGTCTAAATCTATCTGGAAATAGAGGAGGAAAAAAAAAAACCCATCACCCATGGTTCCCAGGAACAGTCTTGTATCTTTACATAGTCTCCTCATATTCATTTTGTTAAGATTTGTATTCAGAATATCACCGATTCCCTAATGCTTCCCCATGTCTGAATGCAAAGTCACTTTTTTCATTTGTCCACACTCCATATCATCCAATCAAAATCAAAAGTGGGACCCCAGTGGTTTCCCAAGTAAAGGTCAGACATGACTTTCAAATGTACCCAGGAACCTAGCAGACACATCGTCAAATAGGCCAAGCCTATGTAAGCAATTGAATTTAAATCAACAATTTCTTTTAAAGAAAAATCTTTTATTGCAATAAATATAGTATATGCTGTTTCATACCAAAGAGGCAAAATAGAGCTATTTATTCGTATTTATATTTAAAGTATATATATATATATATATATATATATATATATTTTTTTTTTTTTTTTTTTTTTTTTTTTTTGTGGTATGCGGGCCTTCCTCTGCTGCGGCCTCTCCCGCTGCGGAGCACAGGCTCCGGACGCGCAGGCCCAGCGGCCACGGCTCACGGGCCCAGCCGCTCCGCGGCACGTGGGATC
>NC_041223.1:27830693-27836057 GCF_002837175.3 Physeter macrocephalus | reverse complement strand
GGAGCGGCTGGGCCCGTGAGCCATGGCCGCTGAGCCTGCGCGTCCGGAGCCTGTGCTCCGCAACGGGAGAGACCACAACAGTGAGAGGCCTGTGTACCGCAAAAAAGAAAAAAAAAAAAAAAGAAAATATCTTAAGTGTGAAAGTCTACGTGGTGCCAATAAGCAAAATATTTTGTAGTGTCCTTTCATCTGTTTTGTGTGTGTGTGTGTGTGTGTGTGTGTGAATTTCCATAATACAGAAAAACACTGGCATTCGTTCTTCTCTTTGGTAATGTATGTTCATTTGTGTAAAACTGTAAATTTCAACAAACAATATTTGTTGCTCTCAGTCTCTCACAAAAGATCTTATTATTTACATGTAGAAATGTAAGCAAGTAAGTGTATTTGTGTAAGCTGTTTTGCTATGTCACACAGTCAAAAATTTGGAAAACAGAATTCACTAAAAAGAAATTTCCATTTGACAATTGTTAACTCCTGTAGAATCTTATGAGACCATGGTCTTTCAAGTCAAGGGTCTATATTCCTTTCAGCTTACTGCAACATTGCTTGATTTAAACTTCGTCATGATTGCAATATTGGTCACTGCCATGAAGTAGGAAATTCAAGGGAAAAAAGAATCTATTTATTGTGTAAAAGGCGTTGACCTAGGATTGTAACACACACATGAACTAGACAGAGATAAGTAAAAGCAAATGCCATCTGGGCAGTCAGAGTAATTCCATAACTGTGTAGCCTAACCCCAATGAAAACAGAATTGGAAAAATTAGGACTATCACAACCAAAGTCAGTAACCTTGTGAGATCAGCAAGCCACAATTGCCTTTTCCAAACTGGAAATTGGAATAATGTAAGTCAACAAATACTGATTGAGGATCTACTATGTGCCAGAGGTTGGGCTAGATACTTGGGATATAAAAAGACCCAATCCCTCCAGAGCGTTCAGACTTGTGTCAGAGATTGGCATTACCACCAGTGAACTCTTCTTAGAGATTTCATGAGGACATCTGTGAGGGCTTACCTCCTGGAGAACAATGTAATATAGTGCAGATAAGATGTGGAGACAAAAGTGGTCCCAATCTTGGTTCTGTCACTAACATATTCCGTGACTTCAGGCAAGTTACTGAACCTCTACAAAATTATTTCTAGACAATAATGGTTTTGTTATGGTTTTGGTGTTGTTTCTGGTTTTGTTACGGCAATTAAAAGAGATTGCATACAAAAAGCACCTAGCACTCTGGTACGTGGTAGGCTTTTCAGAGACCCAAGTAAGTTCCCTCCTCTTAAATTATAAGACGCTTTATAAATAGCCATTCACACATGGTAAGAATGTGGAGAAAATATGGAGAATAATGTAGTAAAGAGATGCTAGTGATCTTACACTGGGAAGACAAACTCATTTTTATATATATTTTAAAAAACAGATTGATTAGTTTATGTACTCATTTATTGGCAAGACTGGGTAAAAAGATTACCCAATGAAAACTCTTGCCTCAGCTACAGCCTACTTTTCTGTTTAGTCCTCTATATTCTAGAATAGAAGATAGTGTATCTTTCCTTACCAGTTTTGTCAGAAGTTTCTGTGAAGGAAACAGCTCCTAAGAACAAAATAAGAGTCATTTATCTCCCTTGCATCTATGCCACCAAAGCCCCAAATCCAGCTGGTGATAGCTCTGGTCCTCTGCGTCAGTCCCCAAAAAGTTTGCTGGGCTTTCACAGGCTCTGCAGGAGCAGGCATGGGCTGGTGCTTCCAGGATACACTTGGTTCACTCGTTCACACATCTCCAAATGTGTTCTCAGCTAAAGCTTACTGCCTGCCCTAGAGCAGGACGGAAAGCAGAGGCATTTCCTAACGACGTGTCGGAGGAGGAAGAAGACTCCGTCCTGCCTCCGTGGGAATGTAATAGACAAACATTTGAATAATGACTAAATGAGCTTTTAGCTGTGAAACAGTCCATGATTTTTTTTTAAGTAAACCAGAGAGATTATTAGACATACTTTAAGTTTTAGCTGATATGGTTTGCAGATGCATGATTGCCCTGCTTAGTCATCTAAGCAACAGTGTATTTTTGATTCAATTGCCTGAAATACTTTAAATTCTAGTATTGCAAGTGCTGATTTAATCTCCAATAATTTTTTCCTTTTAAGGAAGTGGTACGGTAGAGTTTCAAAAATGAAGGCTTTGGAGTCAGACAGACCAGAATTCATATCCCTCATTATCACATGCTGTTTAACCCCAGGCAGTCAGTTTAACTTCTCTGTGCCTCCATTTCCACATGTATAAATCGAGAGGAACACCTACCTCCCAGGGCAGTGTGAGGCCAAAATTAGAGGACATAGATAAACATATAGCATGGTTTCCAGCAGAAAGAGGTAATCAGCAAATATAAATTCTTACATCATTTAAAGAACAAAAATCTACAAAGTGGGAGTTGGGATATGACTTTTGCTTTCTCTAGGTTGTACTTTTTTGTGCAAAAGAAAACACAAGACCCATTAATAGACATTGACCATGATTATATTTACAGGTGACCAGTTTGAATATAAAACAATCCTTAAAATATGGACAAAATATTGTAAAAAATGATTATAGAGGAAGACAGTGTCCCTAGGGTACTAAGGATACACTAATAAGACCAGGGACAAATAAGGAACTGTCTTTTCTGACTGTAAAGTAAGTACTCCTCAGTCCAACCAGGGAGAACCAGTCTGTCAAGCCTTTCCTAGAGGTAATGATAATACAACCCGGTTATTTAGTTAACAAACAAAACTTGATACCCTGTCAAGTTTTTCATGAATTCCATTTATATCCTATAAATTCTATCCATAGAAAATTCCAGTGGCCCTTCCTCTTGTAATATTAGATTCTGGCCACTGACAGCAGAGGTGGAGAATCCAGGGGAGTCTCTGTAAACAGATGATCCTAAAATAGATTCTCTTCTCCCAAACTATGCTTGATAATGCATATGCTAAAAGATGTTAAGTATTCCTTGAAAAAAAATGGCTTCATAGCCAAAGATATTTGAGAAACAATGGATTAAACACCCAGGCTCCTCGCCTGCATGCTTCTCTGAACCTCCCATATGCTAATGCACAGCTCCAAGAAGACAATATAAATGATATTGTTTGGATCTAATTTTGGTTTCATATCATGAAGGATTCCTTGACCACAACCCACAATCATCTCCCTGTTTATCATTTCTTTAGTTTTGTCAGTGATTATTAGTTATTTATTATTGATATGTGTGTGTATTTTCTGCCCAACTTGAGACTTAATATAACATTGTAGTTAACTTGCTTGAGTTTGTGGCTTGAATTTACCACTTACTAGCTGTCTGACCTTAGGCAAGTTTCCAAACTTTTTGTGCCTCAGTTTCTTTATCAGTAAAATGATGATAAAAAACAATACCTAGTTCATAGAGTTTCTGAAGATTGAAAGATTTCATGCATATAAAGCACTTGGAACAGTGCCTGGCACACAGAAAGCACTGAATTAAGTATTAGCAAAGGGGGTCGAAGAACATGGCGGAAGAGTAAGACGCGGAGATCACCTTCCTCCCCACAGATACATCAGAAATACATCTACACATGGAACTGTTCCTATAGAACACTCACTGAACCCTGGCAGAAGACCTCAGACCTCCCAAAAGGCAAGAAACTCCCCACGTACCTGGGTAGGGCAAAAGAAAAAAGAATAAACAGAGACAAAAGAATAGGGACGGGACCTGCACCAGTGGGAGGGAGCCGTGAAAGGGGAAAGGTTTCCACCCACTAGAAGCCCCTTCGCGGGCGGAGACTGCGGGTGGCGGAGGGGGGAAACTTCGGAGCCGCGGAGGAGAGCGCAGCGACAGGGCTGCGGAGGGCAAAGCGGAGAGATTCCCGCACAGAGGATCGGTGCTGACCAGCACTCACCAGCCCGAGAGGCTCGTCTTCTCACCCACTGGGGTGGGCGGGGGCTGGGAAATGAGGCTCGGGCTTCGGTCGGATCGCAGGGAGAGGACTGGGGTTGGCAGCGTGAACACAGCCTGAAGGGGGTTAGTGCGCCACAGCTAGCCGGGAGGGAGTCTGGGAAAAGGTCTGGAGCTGCCAAAGAGGCAAGAGACCATTGCTTCAGGGTGCGCGCGAGGAGAGCCGCCTAAACGAGCTCCAGAGACGGGCGCGAGCCGCGGCTATCAGCGCAGACCCCAGAGACGGGCATGGGACGCTAAGGCTGCTGCTGCCGCCGCCACCGCCACCAAGAAGCCTGTGAGCAAACACAGGTCACTCTCCACACCTCCCCTCCTGGGAGCCTGTGCAGCCCGCCACTGCCAGGGTCCCAGGATCCGGGGACAACTTCCCCGGGAGAATGCACGGCACACCTCAGGCTGGTGTAACGTCACGCCGGCCTCTGCCGCCGCAGGCTCGCCCCGCATCCGTACCCCTCCCTCCCCCCGGCCTGAGTGAGCCAGAGCCCTCTTTTTGTGAGTGTGTATGTGTATGCTTCTGTGTGAGATTTTGTCTGTATAGCTTTGCTTTCACCATTTGTCCTAGGGTTCTGTCCGTCCATTTTGTTTTTGTTTTTTTGGGTTTTTTTTTTTTTTTTTACTTAAAAAATATTCTTTTTGGCATGTGGGATCTTCCCAGACCAGGGCACGAACCCGTGTCCCCTGCATCGGCAGGCAGACTCTCAAGCACTGCAGCACCAGGGAAGCCCAAAAATATTTTTCTTAATAATTATTTTTTATTTTAATCATTTTATTTTATTTTACTTTATTTTATTTTATCTTCTTTCTTTCTTTCTTTCTTTCTTTTTGCCCTTTTATTCCGAGCCGTGTGGAGGATAGGCTCTTGGTGCTCCAGCCAGGCGTCAGGGCTGTGCCACTGAGGTGGGAGAGCCAACTTCAGGACACTGGTCCACAAGAGACCTCCCAGCTCCACGTAATATCAAACGCTGAAAATCTCCCAGAGATCTCCATCTCAACACCAAGACCCAGCTTCACTCAACGACCAGCAAGCTACAGTGCTGGACACCCTATGCCAAACAACTAGGAAGACAGGAACACAACCCCACCCATTAGCACAGAGGCTGCCTAAAATCATAATAAGGCCACAGACACCCCAAAACACACCACCAGACGTGGACCTGCCCCCCAGAAAGACAGGATCCAGCCTCATCCACCAGAACACAGGCACTAGTCCCCTCCACCAGGAAGCCTACACAACCCACTGAACCAACCTTAGCCACTGTGGACAGACACCAAAAACAACAGAAACTACAAACTTGCAGCCTGCAAAAAGGAGACCCCAAAACACAGTAAAATAAGCAAAATGAAAACACAGAAAAACACACAGCAGATGAAGGAGCAAGGTAAAAACCCACCAGACCTAA
>NC_041223.1:27828289-27828883 GCF_002837175.3 Physeter macrocephalus | reverse complement strand
AGACTAGATATCAATTACAGGAAAAGATCTGTAAAAAAAACAAACACATGGAAGCTAAACAATACACTACTTAATAAAGAAGTGATCACTGAGGAAATCAAAAAATACCTAGAAACAAATGACAATGGAGACACGACAACCCAAAACCTATGGGATGCAGCAAAAGCAGTTCTAAGAGGGAAGTTTATAGCAATACAATCCTACCTTAAGAAACAGGAAACATCTCAAATAAATAACCTAACCTTGCATCAAAGCAATTGGAGAAAAAAGAACAAAAAGACCCTAAAGTTAGCAGAAGGAAAGAAATCATAAAGATCAGATCAGAAATAAATGACCATTAGCCAGACTCATCAAGAAAAAAAGGGAGAAGACTCAAATCAATAGAATTAGAAATGAAAAAGGAGAAGTAACAACTGACACTGCAGAAATACAAAGGATCATAAGAGATTACTACAAGCAACTCTATGCCAATAAAATGGACAACCTGGAAGAAATGGACAAATTCTTAGAAATGCACAACATTCCGAGACTGAATCAGGAAGAAATAGAAAATATAAACAGACCAATCACAAGCACTGAAATTGAAACTGTGAT
>NC_041223.1:27807905-27825933 GCF_002837175.3 Physeter macrocephalus | reverse complement strand
AGACACAGACCTATTAGAGAATGGACTTGAGGATATGGGGAGGGGGAAGGGTAAGCTGTGACAAAGTGAGAGAGTGGCATGGACATATATACACTACCAAACGTAAAATAGCTAGTGGGAAGCAGACGCATAGCACAGGGAGATCAGCTCGGTGCTTTGTGACCACTAGAGGGGTGGGATAGGGAGAGTGGGAAGGAGGGAAACGCAAGAGGGAAGAGATACGGGAACATATGTATATGTATAACTGATTCACTTTGTTATAAAGCAGAAACTAACACACCATTGTAAAGCAATTATACTCCAATAAAGGTGTTAAAAAAAAAAAGACCCAGTGCAACCAAGTAAATAAATAAATATTTTTTTAAATGAAAAAAAAAAAAAAAAAAATAGCAAAACCCAACATCTCCCTCGCTCCCTGATCTACAAGTTCCTTGATAACAGGAATAACTATTCTTTTTAATATATTCTCCACAGTGTAGTACAGATAGTACAAATGTTTCTTAAATGAAAAAACATATTTTTGACTGATAAATTGAAAATCATATCAGAACAATATGTTAACATTTAAATCCAAACAAACAAGTTCCTATTGGAACAATAAATGTCCCGATAATTTGAATGCAGATGTTGTTTTTTGATTTTGCTGATTTCTATCCAGTAGACTTGCTTTGTTTCTAGGAACATGATTTAGGAAGACAGCAGGTTTTCTCCTCCCAGTTTATGAGCCTACTCTTCTGAGTGGTGAGGGCAAAGATAATTCCACTGAAAAAATTTGAAGCCCTAAGATTTCTAGTTTTTTTCCATCCAAACAGAAAAAAACCTACAGAAGGACCACTAAATTGCTTCCTTTGCAAAGCTAATAAAAGTCCCCTGTTGTAATACACAATCCAAGAAAAGACAGAGATAAATCCCAACCCTCATCTTTACAAAGGAACATGAGAGCAGCAGATGAATCTCCTATTTTATCTTTGTTTCAAGCACTTGCAATCACACATAACTGACTCCTTTTTTTTTTCCCAGGAAGCAACTACATGTGCATTTTTTAAGTTGTCAGCAAAGTATGCCTAAGGGATCAAAATGAAGGGTCAGTTCTTGGGATTATTTATCCCTTTCCACTTCCCGCTGTTATATTTTTGTTTGGACCTTTCTAACCAGAGTCAGACTTGACATATCAATGGACTTTCATCCACACTTGAAGAAAAATAACTTATAAATGAAAACAAAATACCAACGGTATCACATACTAGCATAAGTGAGAAATATATTCTAGAATTACAGGCGAATTTTCAAGTGTTAACCTGACTGACCTGGGGAAGAACAAAAAGTTCTGTTAGATCTTTCAATTCTCAGGTTATGTAACATGATGTGAAATAGTTCTTAGATGCTTCTACTGACTTTAGTTACTAAAAATGTATCAATCATCCCACTAAAAGTTTACCAAAAAATACCTTTTTGCAACTGAAGCTTTCTTGATGTTAAACTCTAATGGGAAGTCTGAGATTTTTTTTTTTCACTCTGATCAACTTTCACTTTAACAGCAGGTTTCCAGTTCTTAGCATGATTGAGGGAACATTTAACTCTACCAACCACCTACATAAGAGGCAGGCAGGCAGCCAAAGGCCATTGCCCTGATGGTGATGGTTCAATCTCTACACAGTGAATCCCGGAGGCCCCAGTACCAGCCTCTGAGCAAGATGAGATGAGAAGAGCCTCCAATGGGGCAAGCAGCCCACAGAGCAAGGGCTGTGTGCGGGCCTCAGTCTGCGGAGAGTTTGGGTCTGTGCGAGTGTCATGGAAAATTGCCTTGGGATTAAGGGGGGAGGGGAGGACACCTGACTTGAATATGTTAATAAAGTTTTATTGGGGTCAGAAAACAAAGCACGGAGCAAGCAATGACTGGACATAGTCCTTGTTTCTGCTTTGTCATATTTAGAGCTGTTTTAGGGACACAAATTTTTTACACATGGTTGGGAAAGGCTCTGACCAGATGTCAAGTATATCATTCAACTTTGTCCGTATAAAACAAATCACTTAAAAAAAGTGATCTTTGAGGCTTAATTTCGCTTCAGAAACAATAATAATAGAGCCTATTTTGCAGCTTTGGAGTGAGAATTAGAGCTAATGTACTCAGAGTGCTTTGCACACTATTTTGTATACTATTGCCACTTAGTAGCTTTTATCAACTAAAAACACTGGTGGAGCTATGTTCCGTTCGCTGCAAGAGGTTATTCAATTCTTCTAACTCAAATGAGGCTGTCGATGGAGACAGGAGGCAAGGAGGAGAAATGGCAAGGTGAGTGAGCTTGTATTGATTTTTCTTTAAAATGTGAAGGAAAATAAGCATTTAAGGAAGAATAACCAAGCAGAAACAAAATTACTACTCCCCTGCTGTATCAGTGTCCTAGGGCTGCTGTAGCAAATTACCACAAGCCGGGTGGCTTAATACAACAGAAATTTATTCTCTCACAGATCCGGAGGCCAAAGACTGAAACCAAGGTGTTGTCGGAGCCTGCGCCCTCTAATGTCTCCAGAAAAGAATCCTTTCTTGCCTCTTCTAGCTTCTGGTGGTTTCCAGGTGTTCCTTGGGAAACCAGTCATGGGATCAGGATCCACCCTAATCTAGTCTGACCTCATCTTAACCAATTACATCTACAAGACCTTATTTCCAAGGAAGGTTACATTCTGAGGTTCTAGGTGGACATGAATGTTGTGGGGAAGGGGGCTGCTGCTCAGCCTTGACACTCCTCACCCATCCACCCTGTGCTTTACCTCCCATGGCATCATCCCCAACACACACACACACACACACACACACACAGAGCACCTACACGTCTTCCAGATTTCCCGAGTGAGGCTACTGGGACAGATTTCTTCAGGTTTGAGATATGGTTGTTTTTTGCATATTTGGGGGGGAAAGTCTGGAGAAGTCTTACAGGAAGGAGGATCAAAAGCACATCTTTGTTTCTTTCTCCTATATTCTTCCCTTACTAATTCAGATCTGTCTTAGATAAAAAAAAAAAAGTCTTGAAAATCCCTCTAGCATCTGCCATCTGGAGATGACAATGTGAGTCTTACTCCACATTTCAGCTTCTTCACTCTCATCATCATTAATGTTCCAGATACTCCAATCTATTTATTCATTTATTCTTTTGGAAGCAAAGCAATTTGATGTTAAGGACAGATCCAGGAGCGTTGGCCACAGGAGTGGGTAGCTTCAGGACATGGAGGAGAAAGTTAATGTAGACAAGAAACAAAAAGAACCTGGTGGCAGATGAGTTATCGATTTGGAAATAAAATCGTGACACACAGGATGATGGCAGGACTTGGGGTGAGAAGCCTGGGACCTCTCCAGTAACTGAAATAGAGAATATGGAACGCCAGTGATGGCAGAGACAAGGGGGTGGTACTGCTACATGGCAAGAACCCTAGGAAGAAGAGTTTTAGAGTTTTTGATCCCTTAATGAGGGTAGAGAACTAGTGGTCGAGAAGTGGCAGTAAGATGTAAGGGGACAATGATCCTATTTCCCAACACTGACATGAAGGACAGTTGGCAACGAATGGCCTCCATTTGAGAGGCATCTTGAAAGCAGAGTCTTGTGGGTGGGGCAGTTTTCTATTGAACCATAAAGGATAAAGGAATGTCAGATGCAGAGATAGAGTGCATAATTGTGTGTTTATCCTATTCTGGGAGCTCCAGAGAACATAATATAAGGGTCAGGAAGGAGGACTCTGGTAAAAGAAGGTTAGATCAGAATAACATGGGGTATGAGGCAATGGAAGAAGATAATGAATGGAGGAAGCATTATTCTTAGGTGGTAAACCAGGTGGGGGAGGGTGGGTTAAGTCGGACATTCAACTGCCCAGAGAACTGGTCCGAACATTCCCTCTGTGGCTGGAAGGAGACCCTCAGGGATTTACAGAGTCCTCCTAGATCCACTTCCAAGCCTTAGGGGAAAGGGGAGCCCAGAGCTCTTGGACGAGGTGACTTATGGTCTGGATTGACTGTGATGGCCCCAGGGAGGTTCTGGGCATCAGCAACTTACATGCAGTTACCCAGAGAGTGGTTAGGGGCTCCAAACCCAGAGAACCTGGGCTAAGAAGGGGTGGTGGGAGCAGGCTCTTTAAGAAACAGCAATGACCTGGAGATCTTGGCATACAACCAGCTCTGCTTCTTCTCTGGGGACTCTAAGCCCAGCAATACTACTGATATAGATTCTGTGGGTAGTCTGGAGGCAGAGATAAGGTCTGTAGCTAACACTTTTCAAGTCTCCTTCGTGCTGTGTCCCCAGAGGTCAACTGTGAGCCCAGGCAGCTTGCTGTAATAGGAAGGGTCATCAAACCTGCCAGTTTTCTGGATGAAATGGAAAGGTATAATAAGTCTGAAAAATGGAAAGAAATTTACCCCTGACCAACCAAGTGGGCCACTCTTTAATGATGGAGAACATCATGTAGCAGCAAAGACTAAAAGAGGATACTAATAAGTAAATGATTTTTGATAAATACTTACATTGGAAATGCATGTAATCCCTTTGTAAAGTATAAATCAAGCAACATCCATATTTTAATCTAAGTTGAGGGTCCTGTGCCCTGCCACATTCAGTTCAGGGAGAAAAAGAGCCCCAGAAAATAGCTGGGAAAAAATGGCTCCACTCAAGCCCTCTTATGTCTAATCAGAGTTGGCTCTCAAAAAGCAATGGAGAACATGAAGAGAAAGAGATTGCTAAGACAGCAACCCCGTGTACAGTGATTTCTTATTAACATTTAATTTAAGAAAGAGGCCATTCTGGGAATTTGAGAACTTGCTAGAAAATAAAATAACTCTTTTTCCCTGGAAGTGATCTTGCTGCCCAGAAGCCTTCAAGCCTTCCTGGAATTTTTATTTAGAATCCCAGAGAGTTCACTCAAGATTTTCAAATGCAACCACATCTTCTGCTAACATTATGTGCAGAGGCCCTCTTCCTCCTAGAATCACGAGGTCTATAATACAATATTCTCTAGAAATGAAAAGGTTATATGGTAATTCTACTACCAACAACAAGCACCAATTTCAACTACAGTGTCATTTCCAAATCAAGACCCAAGTCGGTAATCATTACACTGAAATACAATGTATTGAAGTTATACTAGGACGTTGGATTAGTCCAAAAAAGCGTTGGTAGAAAAACAGAGGATGGCTTTAGATGGTTACTACCATTTCTCACTCACCCAAAGAATGCAACATTTGAGATGTAACTCTTCCCTTCCCCCCATCCCCCCATGATTAATGATTAATGAGCAGTTGTGTACCACTCCAGTGATTTCTAGGGGTGATCAGTGGAGAGGTAGCATAGAGGAGGGGTTACAGGCAGATTGCCTGAACTGGAATTCTGGCTCAGCTACTTAGTAGCTGTTTATCCCTTGAAGGGTTTCTTAATCCCTCTGTGTCCCTGTTACATCAATGGGGTAATAATAGTACCGCACATGGGGTTGTTACGGGGATCAAGGAAGTGTGGATCACATACCAGCAGCTTAATAAGTTTTTTCACTGTTAAATGGTCATATAAACAGGAAACATGAAAACATCCTCTCCTGACCATCTCACCTTGCTCAGAGCTTAAGGAGGGAGGGTTACTGTATGCAATATTTTCAGTATATATTTCAGTTTTTGCTTCCATGGTAGATGTTGCAAGATTACTGTCTTAACTTTGGGGTCGATGCTTCCAGATACCTGTCTTCCCTGAAACTGTCTGATTCATCTCTTCAAACCCAGAATATATCAAAATGTCTAGCAGATAATAGGTCCTCCAAGAATGATTGTTCAGCTAAATGGAACCTCAGACAAAATAGTCATAGAAGACTTAAGGCTATCAAAAGGAGAAAGAGTGCCAAAAAAAAAAAAAAAAAAAAGGAAACATCCAGGAGTGGCCAACCAAGGAGTGGGCAGAGCAACCTGTAAACCAACACCTGGGAGCAGAATTGTAACTCCAGCTCCTGTTTCAAGTATCTCCTACCAGATCATGTTCCCTTCATCCTCGTTTGCCCATGCTGGTAAAGCAGAATCACTAAGCTGCTTAGAACAGAGCCATAAAAGTTACTAGGAATAAATGAGGCAAACTTCCAACGTCTTGGTGAGATGGGAGCAAAAGCACAACATTTGGAAGAGTCCCAAACAAGACACAGAAGGCAACTGCCAAGGAGAATGGAGCCCTCTCTGTCTTAATGAGGACTCTATGCTTCCAGTGGCAGAGGTACTCTTCACAAAGCTCCAGGCATAATTCCTTCACCTCTTCTCCATTTCTCACCTCATGCTCTTCTCTGATTTTTCCTCCATTTCCTAAAATTTTTTGTTGTGGTCATATTTCAGATTTTTTTTTAATTGAAGTATAGTCGATTTAGATGTGTTAGTTTCAGGTGTATCCTAAGATGTTTAAAGGCCTTTTTTTTTTTTCATCTTAAGAACTCTAATATCTCAATACTGCAAGTATTCGTTTTCCAGTCATGTAGGAAACATGTAAAGGAAAAATAACAATCAGAGGCTTTTGCACAATTTATGGAAAGGAGAATGAGAAAGAACAACTTCCTAAACCAGATTCAATGGGATTCAAGGGCCAGGTCGTCCACAGTCTTGGCTCAAATAAAATATGTTCACTTAGGGAATCATAAGAGCTTATCAAAACATAATCAGATATAATTTAGGCATAGAAACAGTAGAAAACTTACCTTTCCCTCACCCAGGAACCTGAGATCATTTTCTCTTCCTGTGTACATTCTACAATAGTTGGCACAGAATAACAAAGATCGCAAAAAGACTAGAATCTTGTTATTTAAAAAGCTCTGCAAATGATCCTATAGCTCTGTCTGTACTTCTCATGAACTCTTAAAAATTACTGTAGTCTGGGGCTTCCCTGGTGGCGCGGTGGTTGCGCATCCGCCTGCCGATGCAGGGGAACCAGGTTTCGCCCCAGTCTGGGAGGATCCCACGTGCCGCGGAGCGGCTGGGCCCGTGAGCCATGGCCGCTGAGCCTGCGCGTCCGGAGCCTGTGCTCCGCAACGGGAGACGCCACAGCAGTGAGAGGCCCGCGTACCACAAAAAAAAAAAAAAAAAAAAAAAAAAATTACTGTTAGTCTGACTTCTATCTTAAAAGTACCCATGTCCAATAAAAATTAAAAAAATAAAAATACCTACATCTCAACCAAAAGGAAACCAACCTTATTTTTAAGTGGGCAAAGAACTTTAATGGAACTTTCTCTAAACATGTACAAATGGCAAGCAAGAATATGAAAAAAGTGATCAACATCACTCTTCATTACAGAAATGCAAATAAAAACCACAGCAAGATACCACTTGCCATGCATTCAGATAACTAATATGAAAAAAAAAATGACAAGTGTTGATGAGGATGTGAAGAAATTGGAAACTGATGCATTGTTGGTGGGAACATAACATGGTGGAGCCACTTTGGAAAATATTGTGGTGGTTCCTCAAGAATTAAATATAGAATTACCATATAATTCAGCAAGTCCATTTCTGAGTGTATATCAAAAGGATTAAAAACAGGGACTTGAAATAATATTTTTAAACTCATGATTGTAGCAGCAATATTCACAATAACCAATAGATCAAAGCAACCCTCGTTTCCATTGGAGGATGAATGGATAAATGAAGTGTCGTATAAACATACAATGAAATATTATTCAGCTTTAAAAATGAAGAAAAATTTTTCCAAGTCCTACTGTATAGCACAGGATATTCAATATCCTGTGATAAACCATAATGGAAGAGAATATGAAAAAGAATATATATATCATAACTGAGTCACTTTGCTATACAGCAGAAATTAAACACAACATTGTAAATCAATTATACTTCAATAAATTTTTTAAAAAAGAAAGAAAAAAGTGCCCCTGAAACTTCTCATCTTTCCAAATTCAGAGGGCATTTCTATGCTTACCTGACATGCTCCCTGCATTGTCATTTGGGGCCCACTCTTTCTTCCTTTGAACACTCTTGTTCACATCATATTCTCCAAATTGCTCTCCCTACATTTTCTAGCCATTCCTTTCTGGGGCGACCATCCCAATTCGTCTGGGACCATCCCAGTTTTAGCACTGAAAGTGCCTCATCCTGAAAAACCCCTTACTCCAGAGCAAAGTGGGGTGGTTGGTCACCCTAGTCTTAAGTCTCCTTTGAAGTCTCTATGTCTTCCACTCACTACTAAAATGTCAGTGTCCCAAGGGTACCATCCTTGGCCCTCTGACCCTTTCACCCTATAAAGTCTCGTTGGTGACCTCATTCAACTCAAGACTTTTAAAACTATTGATATATTTGGATGATGGTTACCAATCTACATCTTCTCCAAACCCAAACTGCCAATATAGCCTAATGTATCAAAACAGAACACATCTTCTCCACAAAAGAAGCTTCTTATTTTCTATCTTGGTGAATGACCAAGGCGTCCATCCACCTAGTCAGCCAAACCAAAACAAATCTGGAAGTCTTTTCTAGTTCCTCCTTCTCTCTCACTCTATTGATTCTACCTTTTAGATATTCATCCCTCGCCCCTCTCCATTTCGCACATACAGCTTTTGTTCAGGCTTCATAATTCCCCATCTGAAATATATGACAGTCATTCTGCTGATCCAATAGTCTTTCTAGAATGCTAAGCTAATTAACCTTTTTGCAATCATTTAATGGTCCCCGCTGTGGCTTTTCATGGAAAAATTCAACTCTTTGGAACACTAAGGTCCTCATACTCTGAACTCTTGCCAATCTCTACAGCCTTCTCGCAATCACTATCCCACCCACCCTCCCTCTTGCCTCCCCAGCTCCCCCCAGTCTTGAGTCCAGTCAACGCTTGCTGATTTCTGAAGCTCCCGTGTTATTTCCTATCTATGAGCCCTCCCACCTGCAGTTTTCTCCAATGGGAATGCTCATTCTCCAACTCACCCTTTCTGGACCAATTCAAACAATTCTGTTTGATTTGGCGGCCCTCCATTGGACACCTATAGCACCCTTTACCATAGCACTTACTACTCAGTATTCTCACCATTGGTTATGTGTATGTTTCACTGACTGGACTTTGAACAATCTGAGAATATAATCTGTGTACTATTTGCTGTTAGAAACCCAACACCTGAAAAACAGTGCTCAATAAGAGTTTGTCAAAATGAAAAAATTAATGAATGAGCAAGTGATTTAATACCTGGAAACCAGATTGGCTGGCTGTAAGTGGCTTCATGAGCTTTATTCCTTTCATTTGATGCTTCTATATTTTTCCACATTTCAGAAGTCAAAAAAGATTCTGGAGTTGTAAGAATGAAAGCAAGGTTCCCACTGACGAGAGAAGATATGTGCGTGAACTTAGTTAAAAGTATCTATGTATTTATAAATGGGTTGTGAGAAGGATTTTTACAAGAACTTGTTCAGTAAATAGTAAAACAACAAAGCAATCATTATACAACTGTAGGGCCAGCCAAAAAGCCACAACAGGCCCAGCTTGAATGTGTAACCATGGTCAAAGGACAAAGGTCCTGCTGGAGTGCTCAGGACGTGGGGGAAATGGTGTTGACTAAGTGATTAGCCCCCCAAGATAAAGCAAGAAAGATAAAGCAGAGAGAGAGAAATCAAGATATTTTTGTTTCCTTAGTAACGTAAGAACTGACAGGGGGAATTTGGAATGCTTCATCTTCTAGGAGCTCTCACTGGCTGGGAGCTCTCAGCAGTTGGTGGAAGGAACGTGGCCATGGGATGAGGTATCGCCAAGCTACAAATCTGAGAATTCAAAACAGAGAGCAGCGGGCCAGAGGATGGGACAGCAGAGCAGAGGATATTTAAATTCTCTGTGAAGGAAATCTGTATTTACGGAACACATTTTGTAAAAGAGATAATGCATTATCATATAATCAAGAAAATTAGACCCAGTTAGTAATAATAATAAGACCATAGAAACTACAGAAGTTTCCAGGTAGTAGTAAAGGGGGACTTTGATAATCTACCAAAACAAATGTAGAGCTGAGCTTTCCAAATAGAACAAATGACTGCTTCACGGTCACTTCTGGAACTAACAGACAACTAGTCACTGGGGCAAGACTAGTTCCCAGGGTATCTGGCAAATGGGAAAGGCCTGAGAGGTAAAAAGGCAAATCCACAGAGAGAGACAAGACTAGAAAGCTTAGTCAGGTGCCCTAAGTTTAATCACGAAGAAATTTTATTACAAAGTGCAAAATGAGCAAGTTTGTATTTCTTCATGTTTGCTTTCACATACATTATTTCAGCAGAATCTCAAAGGGGCCCTGTCATGTAGATAGAGTAGGACTTATTATCCCCATTTTGTAACCAAGTAAACTGGGACTTGACATTAGTAAGTTACTTGCCCAAGGTCCCACAGAGAGTAAAATGTGGAGCTGGGACTAGATGTCTGGTTTTGAGTTCAGTTCCCTTTCTCCTATAACGGGGGCCCTCTCTGATTTAAGCCCTGCCCTAGAAAAATAGAAAATAAGAGCTGGTGGGGGGATGGGAGGCAGGCCTGGCAGGGACCCCCATACGAGAATGTAGGGTCAGTAAGGGGCAGTGTGATAAATGGAGAGCCGTGGAAGAAGAGCAGCAACCTCGGTCACAGGTGTCTGTTGGGGTGACAGAGAGTGGCAGTGTGACCAATACCTCTGCTTTGTCCAGGTCTGTCTCCATTTTAAAATGGAAAGGCCCACATCCTGGGAACCCCCTAAGTCTCAGGCAAACCCAATGATTAGTAGCCCTCAATAGAGCAGAAGCTCTGGCATCAGAAACAAGGCCTGGGGTTCGGACTGGGTTCTGTCACTTAGCTTGCATGGCCACCTTTTCTGTTTAGTAGAGCCTTCTGAAATTGCCTTTTTGTTATTGGAGGGGGTCAAAAAGGGTCACAGATAATTATTATGGTTCTGCCTCATAACTTCATAGCACAGTTTGGAGGACAAATAAGATTGCATCCATGAGAGTACTTGGTAGACAGTAGAGAGTTTACAAATAGAATCATCATCATTATTGTTACAAATGACCCTTTATTGTCAATAGCAAAGTGGACACAGGGCTGGAGTGAAGAAAGGCCTCGCTCAATGTGGAACCCTGCTTTTGTAATATTTTGACAACTTCCAAGAAAACGACGACTCCCTTAAATTTTCTCATGTAAAATCCTGCCCAGGATTAACAGTCATTCTGACATCTACCAGAGAATCGAACAGCAAACCAACAAAACCAAAGGGCTTTGACAGCTGGTTTGCTCTCAAAACAAGAACACGTTTCTAAACTTGCATTTTAGGTACGTAGCACAATGAAAATAAATACACACATTCACAAAAAGACTAGTGAAACCAGAAGCAAGCCACAGAAATGACCCTACTGAGATCACTGGGAAATATTTTGGGGACATAGAAAGAAACGAGACCATATTAACTTTGCACCCACCCAGAAATACTTGTATCATTAATTGGGTGGGAAATGTAATGACACAGCTTCAGTCCCATACACCTCTCATAGACAGGCAGAAACAAAGGAGACAGAGCCCCATTCCTTAAAAGAAGAAGAAAAAAGGAAGGAATAAAAAATGAAGGCTCTACAGAAAGGGCACAGTCTGTCTTCAGGGCCAGGCATGAATAAGCTCAGAAAGCGAGAGCGATTTAGAGCTATTGAAACAGGCCTCTTTGGCCAAAGGCAGCTCTGTGAACCTTCTCCGACTTCATGGAACACGCACAGGCAATCTGTAACAGGTACATAGCCTCTAGGAAACCTGAGTGCTTCAAACACCCGCATTGATTTTGCAAAAATGACATAAACAAAAACTACCAACAGAAGCCCCAGGCCCCGAGTGGGTACTGCCATCCACACCATAACGAGAAGGCAACTCACACACCCACCATCTCCATGTGGAGAAGAGGACTGACCATACTCCCATGCCTTGTTTCTGCTATTCGAATTATATTTACACGTACTGATGTACGTGTAAATATAATTTGCAAATATTGCTTTTGTTCCCTTTGCAACACTGAAAATTGTCATCGCCTTTAGGAAAAGCAATTTTTCAACCTCTGATGGAGCACAAACTGTTTTATACACATGCAGCATTCAGCTAACTTTGGGAGTTGGTACTACTGCCGAAACCCTTCCAGAACATGGAAAAATGAGGTCAAGAGCCAGGCCAATTAGGCAGTTAGTGGGGACACCTGCTCCTCCTTGCCCACCGCTTGTTTGCCTGTGGCAGTACACTGGCAAGGTCCCTGCAACCGGATCTTGGCTAGGGACAGTCCAGAGAACGAGGCCAACAACTGCAATCACCCCATGCCCCAACCTCACACGCGCACTCACGCACGCACACACTCACACACACTGCTGGAACTATGCACACTGCTGGGGTCTTACTAAGAGGCAGAGAAGAACTCCACCCTGGAGAGAGGACACAGCATAAACCCAAGAGAGTCTCAAATTTTGACAGCTAACCCAGTGGCAAGTTATACAGGGAATCAGAGGGAGAACTCATCACAAATGTCGACCCTAACTGAAATCCAGTGACCTGAGATGCTACTCAAATCAAAAGGACCTAAAATGTGAAAGCGTCTCAGGCCCCACTGAGGTTCTCAGAGAGCCTGCCCAGAATTCCAGGAATAGGACGACGATCATGATAATGATAACAGTTAACATTTATTAAGCACTTTTCAACATACTGTTTTAAGAGCTTTGTATGAATTAACTCACAACAGCCCTGTGAAGTGAGTCCTCTGGTTTCTTCTAGTGTGAGAAAACTGAGGACCAAAGGGTTAATCACTGTCTGGGGCACTGAGACCAGGCCACCTGGCTCCAGAGCCTGACAGGGTTGGACGGCCCTTCAGACTCTCCCTGAAGAGTGCCCTTGCTTGAAGTCTCCGAAGCAGGCAAGTCCTTACATCACCAGCCAGCTCTGGTCATGAACTTCCTCAGTGTGAACTGGGGTACCGTCACATATGCCTTTTTTGTCAGCAATTACACTTCCAAGAATTTAATCCACAAACATGCATTTGGCCTTTTTTGGTACAAGGTTGTAGTTTGTACAGGAAATAACCCAAATTTCCATCAGCAGCTAACTAGTTAAATATGGGACTAGCCACCCAGGGCTCTAGTCTATAAAGCTGACCCCTCTGCTCTGCTCCTCTGCCTCCTGCAGACGCGTGGCTTAGAGAATGGATAGCGTCTGGTGGAAGTAAACCGTGCCCTATTTTCTAAGTGGAAGCAGCCTCAGGGCAGGGTCCTTGCACAAACCACACATTACATGCCGCAGCCCTATAGCCTCATAGCAGTAAAATAGAAAGAGGTGCACATACATCCACGAATAGAGTGTGTCTAGACTGCTTCTGGAAGGACCTGATGACCATAGTTGCCTCTAAAGAGGGGACCTGGAGAGCTGGGGCTGGGGAATGTGTTTTGATTTGTAAATCTTTTGGTCATGTTTACATTTTTACATATATGTGTGAACCAAGCATACCTTAAAAAAACTAAAATTTAAAATGTTTAAATAAGTAAGCCAATGAAAATAAAATATTCATTATTGATCAATTGGAAACAAAAGAAAAGAAAAAACAATCTAAGTGTCTAACAATTGGGGGAATGGATAAGTACATAAGAGGATACGTCTTCGGTGGAATATTGTACAGTCACTAAAAGTTGGGGAGGTAAAAGCCGGGTAGAGACAGGGGAAAATGTTTAGAAGATAATGTTAATGAAAGAGCAAAATACTGTATGTGCAGTGTGATTGCAATCGCAGTAACATGAACAAAAATTGCCTTCTCTTAGCAGCTGGCATGAGCATTTCTTCTGAAGGTGGGATGGGGGACCTACCTTGGCTGGGAAGTGGTTCAATAAGCCCTTTGGGGCAGAAGCTGAACCTATAGACCTTCTCCTCCAAATTCCCATGGAAAATGTCAGTAATTTCTACTTTACTCCCAATGACTAAATTGAATGGATTCTTTTCACAAAGACGGCATAGAAAGACAAGAAGCAGCCAAGCCTAGGTTTTCCCACAATGTACAAAAAAGGAAAGAGGGCCGAAATAAATTATGGTAAATTGTTAAGTAGTCATATTAGCAAGGGATTCCTCAAATTTGCTTTATTTCCTGATTTGGGATAATATGATTTTATTACCTCTATACTTTAAAAAAAAATCAGTGTTTAGCTGTCTGTATAAAGAAGCAACTCTGTTCCAGCTGCAGAAGGCAGTTGGAGGTACCGCAGAAGAGATTCATAGGAAGGCTTAGTAATGAACCCTCCATCTTTCTCAGATCCTCAGGGGTTTTGGTTCTTTCTGCCCTCGTGTTTGGAAGAAAGTCTGAGCTTCGGGGGTAGAAGGAAAGGTTGGGGAGCAGGAGAAGGAAAGAGCACCTTAGACACAGAAACAACTGATATTTTTCTCTACGTTTTTGAAAACATCTAACCCCAGGAGGGCATCTCAGATGGATAACCAATGCTCATAGAGAAAATAAGGTTCAGTCCAGGGGAGACATGAGGATTTCCCGGTTATATCCGTTCAATAGCCTATATAACTAGATAGTCTTGAGGCTGATGTCCCTAACAAGCTCCCCCTTGGCAACCACAAGTCTGTTCTCTATATTGTGAGTCTGTTTCTGTTTCGTAGATAAGTTCATTTGTGTCATATTTTAGATTCCACATATAAATGATATCATATAGTATTTAAGACTTAGCTAATATTATTTGATACATTTGAGTCACTGCAATGACTAGCTCCCCAGTCTCCCAGTGTCCAGTCTGTGGTCTTTCAATTCATCACAACTGCCCCCGTCACATTGGGACAGAGAAAAAGGAGACGAACCACTGTAACAGAATGCACAGGAGCCCATTTTAATATGCTTTCCTAAAACTCTAGTTCTGAAATTATGTGGAAAAAGGCTAAAGCTGGAATTCTTACAAAATAAAGTTTGCACTAAAAACTATGAAACTGGGAATTCCCTGGTGGTCCAGTGATTAGGACTCCGTGCTTCCACTGCAGCGGGCCCGGGTTCAATCCCTGGTCGGGGAATGAAAATCCCACAAGCTGCGAGCCAAAACAAATTCAGAAATAAAAACTATGAAACTAATACTTAACACAGCACGTAGTAGGTGAAATGTACAAAGACTGGTAGAATTCAAGAAAATAGTTTTTTTCACGTTCAACTGATTATCACCAGTGTCAACAATTTATGAGTTTAGGGATTCCTGACCACAGGCAGATTTCATTAAAGGAAAAGAAATCAACATCTGTGATGTTTTACCTTTCATCTACTTTCGTAACGACTAAATTTGGTCAGAATATGCAGTTCGAGTAGAAAATAACAGATAGGTATGAAAGTCCCACGATATCTTTAAAAATATAGGAAAACTGATGTATTTATGACATAATACTTCAGTAGCTTTTATCAAAACTAACCTGCTTTTGACCCAAGTAGACAAGAATATTTTATCTTCATCCAAAATTTTACTCTATCATCTGTTAAAACATTTTAAATCTTGGGCCAAACACCTATCCAAGCAATACCAATCACAAAACACATGGATGATTTTAAAGTCCTATGACTGATGCACTGACACTTCTATCAGAAATTCTATATTTAAAATATTTCAAATGAGTATTTTGCTTCCAAAAGTCATCCCGGATAATGTGCCCAATGTAGCCATTGCTCAAAAATATCTTTGGAACCAGCCTTCAGGAAATGCCTTCAGAGCCAGATTACAACAGCCCTTGTAAGAAAATCACTTGAATTACTTGCAAGTCGTAGGTCACTTGTGACCAGTCATGACATCATCCAGCTTGATCATCCACTCATTCATCAGGTTTGGCACCTGTCTATTTCCAGAAATCAAATTCATCCTCAGTGGAGAAAAATATACTCTTGCTGAAGTAGTTTTCCAAAGATTCTGAGGCAATTCTTGGGCAGGCTCTTCTGTTATACATCCTGGGACACAGACCTAGCAGAAAGTGGGAGGGAATCTAGGCGGGGCAGACCTGCTCACCAGCGTCTAAGCGTGGTCAGGGGTGTTAACCAGGGGCCCAAGGCTGGTGGTCCTGTGAGCGCCGAAGGCCTCACCATCCCGTGGGTGGTTCAGGCAGTCAGTGGTTCCAGCCTGAGCTACCGGCCAAGAAAGCCTGGCCTGAGCAAGCTCTTTCCCTCCAAACACGTGCCACAAAGACTGAGGGCAACAGCCCTGGCCTCAGCAGCCCTGGTTTAAACCCCAGCTCTGAAATCTTCTGGCTTCTTGAATTTAAGCAATTAACTTGCATTATTTTTTATGCTTTTGGATAAAGTCTGTTATTAAAGAACAGATGCAGTTTTAACTAAATACATTTATGTCAAGTCATTTTCTATCACATTTGTCAACAAAAGACGCAGAGTCTAATAGTTACATGCACAGGCTCTGAGGTCAGACAAACCCGGGTTCAAGCCCAGCTCTTCCAGTTGGTAGCGGTTCTCTGAGCTCCATTCTTGTCTGTAAAATGAGGATAAAAATATCTCTCTTGAAAAGTTGTGACTAAATGAGATAACTTATATCCTAAGCATCGTTCTTAACACATCCAAGTGCTCACTAATTGCTGCTATGATTGCACTTGGATGTAGAAGGAAATGAGATGAGTAAGACCCAGTTTCTACCTTCAAGTTGTTCAAAAGCACCCAGTGGAGTTGGGGCAAGCCAGACCCAGAAGCAATTAGAGAGAAGAGCCCGGTTGATGTTAAGTGGTAACATCTGCTGGAGGGTTTAGGGGAGAGGGAGAGTCAGAAAAGGCTTCCAAGAGGACTTCCCTGGCGGTCCCGTGGTTGACTCCGCACTTCCACTGCAGGGGGCACGGATTCGATCCCTGGTCAGGGAACTAAGGTCCCACATGCATGGCCAAAGAAAAAAAACAGCTTCTGAGAAAAATGCTGTCTAAACTGGGTTTTAAAGGATGAATAGGAATCCCCACATTGCAAAAACAGCAAATGCCATAGCAGAGTTATGCTAGCATGGCGCTTTGGGGACCAGATATTACTTGTTGCCTTTGGAGGTCAGATGAGGTAGTGGTTGGTATCTGTTGAAAGGGGCTGGTTTATCATGCAAGAACTCAGACTCTGCAACCCAGAGTTTGAACCCTAGCTTAGGGGCTTACTAGTAAAATGAACATGGGTAAAGTACTTAACCTCTTTGCTCTTCAGTTTCCTCACCTGTAAAAAGGGAATATGACTTAACAAGTTAATACTTGTAAAGTGTCTAGTGCAGAGACCAGCACAAATTACATTTTCAATGAATTTAGCTACCATGATTATCATCGTCACTGACCATAGGCAGCAGAACCATGGAGGGCAGAAGACTTGGTCTGGTTTCCAGGGAAGAAGGGTTGGCTAGAGCAGACACAATACAGGCTCCCTGGCTACCAGCTGTTTAGGGCAAGGCTGAAAACCTGACTGTGAGGGGGGAACTCAAGAGTCCTTAGTGGGGGGGACTAGGCGGAGACCTAGTCAAAGCCTGAAACCACATGGGACAGAGTGCCGTCCCACTCAGGGGACGCTTCGGTACCACACCATTCTTCCATGCCCCAGCAGGTGGATCTGAAATCACGGATACCCCTCTCCGGATTAGCTTTTGACAAGGCTTATCTCAACTGCAGGAAGATGCTGGGCTAACACAAAAGTGGGGGAGGAATGAAGGGAGGGTGATCTTCTAAACAATTATAATGTCTTTGCAACACATATTTTCAAGTGTAAGTTATGGTATACCTAATAAAAATTCCACCACTTTATTACTGGAATAAAAGCAAAAACTATAATCCTATTATTCATAATAAGCCTTGTGCTTTTCTCTAGTAATGAAATAATAGCTGTACTCATACTGAAGAACTTAGGAGAATCTCACTGCAATCTTCAAGTTTAGCAATTAAGCAATACTATCTCCTGCTTTTATCTTTGAATTATAGAATTTTTTTTTTTTTTTTTTTTGCGGTATGCAGGCCCCTCACCGCTGTGGCCTCTCCCATTGCGGAGCACAGGCTCCAGACGCGCAGGCTCAGCGGCCACGGCTCACGGG
>NC_041223.1:27799815-27807827 GCF_002837175.3 Physeter macrocephalus | reverse complement strand
GACCCAGCAATCCCACTACTGGGCATATACCCTGAGAAAAACCATAATTCAAAAAGACACATGCACCCCAATGTTCATCGCAGCACTATTTACAATAGTCAACATGGAAGTAACCTAAATGTCCATCAACAGATGAATGGATAAAGAAGATGTGGTAAGTATATACACTGGAATATTACTCAGCCATAAAAAAGATGAAATAATGCCATTTGCAGCAACATGCATGGACCTAGAGATTATCATACTAAGTGAAGAAAAATGAGGTCAAGAGCCAGGCCAATTAGGCAGTTAGTGGGGACACCTGCTCCTCCTTGCCCACCGCTTGTTTGCCTGTGGCAGTACACTGGCAAGGTCCCTGCAACCGGATCTTGGCTAGGGACAGTCCAGAGAACGAGGCCAACAACTGCAATCACCCCATGCCCCAACCTCACACGCGCACTCACGCACGCACACACTCACACACACTGCTGGAACTATGCACACTGCTGGGGTCTTACTAAGAGGCAGAGAAGAACTCCACCCTGGAGAGAGGACACAGCATAAACCCAAGAGAGTCTCAAATTTTGACAGCTAACCCAGTGGCAAGTTATACAGGGAATCAGAGGGAGAACTCATCACAAATGTCGACCCTAACTGAAATCCAGTGACCTGAGATGCTACTCAAATCAAAAGGACCTAAAATGTGAAAGCGTCTCAGGCCCCACTGAGGTTCTCAGAGAGCCTGCCCAGAATTCCAGGAATAGGACGACGATCATGATAATGATAACAGTTAACATTTATTAAGCACTTTTCAACATACTGTTTTAAGAGCTTTGTATGAATTAACTCACAACAGCCCTGTGAAGTGAGTCCTCTGGTTTCTTCTAGTGTGAGAAAACTGAGGACCAAAGGGTTAATCACTGTCTGGGGCACTGAGACCAGGCCACCTGGCTCCAGAGCCTGACAGGGTTGGACGGCCCTTCAGACTCTCCCTGAAGAGTGCCCTTGCTTGAAGTCTCCGAAGCAGGCAAGTCCTTACATCACCAGCCAGCTCTGGTCATGAACTTCCTCAGTGTGAACTGGGGTACCGTCACATATGCCTTTTTTGTCAGCAATTACACTTCCAAGAATTTAATCCACAAACATGCATTTGGCCTTTTTTGGTACAAGGTTGTAGTTTGTACAGGAAATAACCCAAATTTCCATCAGCAGCTAACTAGTTAAATATGGGACTAGCCACCCAGGGCTCTAGTCTATAAAGCTGACCCCTCTGCTCTGCTCCTCTGCCTCCTGCAGACGCGTGGCTTAGAGAATGGATAGCGTCTGGTGGAAGTAAACCGTGCCCTATTTTCTAAGTGGAAGCAGCCTCAGGGCAGGGTCCTTGCACAAACCACACATTACATGCCGCAGCCCTATAGCCTCATAGCAGTAAAATAGAAAGAGGTGCACATACATCCACGA
Organism: Physeter macrocephalus; assembly: GCF_002837175.3. Taxonomy (NCBI): domain Eukaryota; kingdom Metazoa; phylum Chordata; class Mammalia; order Artiodactyla; family Physeteridae; genus Physeter; species Physeter macrocephalus. The sequence continues at coordinate 27,806,387 of NC_041223.1, read as the reverse complement.
ATAGAGTGTGTCTAGACTGCTTCTGGAAGGACCTGATGACCATAGTTGCCTCTAAAGAGGGGACCTGGAGAGCTGGGGCTGGGGAATGTGTTTTGATTTGTAAATCTTTTGGTCATGTTTACATTTTTACATATATGTGTGAACCAAGCATACCTTAAAAAAACTAAAATTTAAAATGTTTAAATAAGTAAGCCAATGAAAATAAAATATTCATTATTGATCAATTGGAAACAAAAGAAAAGAAAAAACAATCTAAGTGTCTAACAATTGGGGGAATGGATAAGTACATAAGAGGATACGTCTTCGGTGGAATATTGTACAGTCACTAAAAGTTGGGGAGGTAAAAGCCGGGTAGAGACAGGGGAAAATGTTTAGAAGATAATGTTAATGAAAGAGCAAAATACTGTATGTGCAGTGTGATTGCAATCGCAGTAACATGAACAAAAATTGCCTTCTCTTAGCAGCTGGCATGAGCATTTCTTCTGAAGGTGGGATGGGGGACCTACCTTGGCTGGGAAGTGGTTCAATAAGCCCTTTGGGGCAGAAGCTGAACCTATAGACCTTCTCCTCCAAATTCCCATGGAAAATGTCAGTAATTTCTACTTTACTCCCAATGACTAAATTGAATGGATTCTTTTCACAAAGACGGCATAGAAAGACAAGAAGCAGCCAAGCCTAGGTTTTCCCACAATGTACAAAAAAGGAAAGAGGGCCGAAATAAATTATGGTAAATTGTTAAGTAGTCATATTAGCAAGGGATTCCTCAAATTTGCTTTATTTCCTGATTTGGGATAATATGATTTTATTACCTCTATACTTTAAAAAAAAATCAGTGTTTAGCTGTCTGTATAAAGAAGCAACTCTGTTCCAGCTGCAGAAGGCAGTTGGAGGTACCGCAGAAGAGATTCATAGGAAGGCTTAGTAATGAACCCTCCATCTTTCTCAGATCCTCAGGGGTTTTGGTTCTTTCTGCCCTCGTGTTTGGAAGAAAGTCTGAGCTTCGGGGGTAGAAGGAAAGGTTGGGGAGCAGGAGAAGGAAAGAGCACCTTAGACACAGAAACAACTGATATTTTTCTCTACGTTTTTGAAAACATCTAACCCCAGGAGGGCATCTCAGATGGATAACCAATGCTCATAGAGAAAATAAGGTTCAGTCCAGGGGAGACATGAGGATTTCCCGGTTATATCCGTTCAATAGCCTATATAACTAGATAGTCTTGAGGCTGATGTCCCTAACAAGCTCCCCCTTGGCAACCACAAGTCTGTTCTCTATATTGTGAGTCTGTTTCTGTTTCGTAGATAAGTTCATTTGTGTCATATTTTAGATTCCACATATAAATGATATCATATAGTATTTAAGACTTAGCTAATATTATTTGATACATTTGAGTCACTGCAATGACTAGCTCCCCAGTCTCCCAGTGTCCAGTCTGTGGTCTTTCAATTCATCACAACTGCCCCCGTCACATTGGGACAGAGAAAAAGGAGACGAACCACTGTAACAGAATGCACAGGAGCCCATTTTAATATGCTTTCCTAAAACTCTAGTTCTGAAATTATGTGGAAAAAGGCTAAAGCTGGAATTCTTACAAAATAAAGTTTGCACTAAAAACTATGAAACTGGGAATTCCCTGGTGGTCCAGTGATTAGGACTCCGTGCTTCCACTGCAGCGGGCCCGGGTTCAATCCCTGGTCGGGGAATGAAAATCCCACAAGCTGCGAGCCAAAACAAATTCAGAAATAAAAACTATGAAACTAATACTTAACACAGCACGTAGTAGGTGAAATGTACAAAGACTGGTAGAATTCAAGAAAATAGTTTTTTTCACGTTCAACTGATTATCACCAGTGTCAACAATTTATGAGTTTAGGGATTCCTGACCACAGGCAGATTTCATTAAAGGAAAAGAAATCAACATCTGTGATGTTTTACCTTTCATCTACTTTCGTAACGACTAAATTTGGTCAGAATATGCAGTTCGAGTAGAAAATAACAGATAGGTATGAAAGTCCCACGATATCTTTAAAAATATAGGAAAACTGATGTATTTATGACATAATACTTCAGTAGCTTTTATCAAAACTAACCTGCTTTTGACCCAAGTAGACAAGAATATTTTATCTTCATCCAAAATTTTACTCTATCATCTGTTAAAACATTTTAAATCTTGGGCCAAACACCTATCCAAGCAATACCAATCACAAAACACATGGATGATTTTAAAGTCCTATGACTGATGCACTGACACTTCTATCAGAAATTCTATATTTAAAATATTTCAAATGAGTATTTTGCTTCCAAAAGTCATCCCGGATAATGTGCCCAATGTAGCCATTGCTCAAAAATATCTTTGGAACCAGCCTTCAGGAAATGCCTTCAGAGCCAGATTACAACAGCCCTTGTAAGAAAATCACTTGAATTACTTGCAAGTCGTAGGTCACTTGTGACCAGTCATGACATCATCCAGCTTGATCATCCACTCATTCATCAGGTTTGGCACCTGTCTATTTCCAGAAATCAAATTCATCCTCAGTGGAGAAAAATATACTCTTGCTGAAGTAGTTTTCCAAAGATTCTGAGGCAATTCTTGGGCAGGCTCTTCTGTTATACATCCTGGGACACAGACCTAGCAGAAAGTGGGAGGGAATCTAGGCGGGGCAGACCTGCTCACCAGCGTCTAAGCGTGGTCAGGGGTGTTAACCAGGGGCCCAAGGCTGGTGGTCCTGTGAGCGCCGAAGGCCTCACCATCCCGTGGGTGGTTCAGGCAGTCAGTGGTTCCAGCCTGAGCTACCGGCCAAGAAAGCCTGGCCTGAGCAAGCTCTTTCCCTCCAAACACGTGCCACAAAGACTGAGGGCAACAGCCCTGGCCTCAGCAGCCCTGGTTTAAACCCCAGCTCTGAAATCTTCTGGCTTCTTGAATTTAAGCAATTAACTTGCATTATTTTTTATGCTTTTGGATAAAGTCTGTTATTAAAGAACAGATGCAGTTTTAACTAAATACATTTATGTCAAGTCATTTTCTATCACATTTGTCAACAAAAGACGCAGAGTCTAATAGTTACATGCACAGGCTCTGAGGTCAGACAAACCCGGGTTCAAGCCCAGCTCTTCCAGTTGGTAGCGGTTCTCTGAGCTCCATTCTTGTCTGTAAAATGAGGATAAAAATATCTCTCTTGAAAAGTTGTGACTAAATGAGATAACTTATATCCTAAGCATCGTTCTTAACACATCCAAGTGCTCACTAATTGCTGCTATGATTGCACTTGGATGTAGAAGGAAATGAGATGAGTAAGACCCAGTTTCTACCTTCAAGTTGTTCAAAAGCACCCAGTGGAGTTGGGGCAAGCCAGACCCAGAAGCAATTAGAGAGAAGAGCCCGGTTGATGTTAAGTGGTAACATCTGCTGGAGGGTTTAGGGGAGAGGGAGAGTCAGAAAAGGCTTCCAAGAGGACTTCCCTGGCGGTCCCGTGGTTGACTCCGCACTTCCACTGCAGGGGGCACGGATTCGATCCCTGGTCAGGGAACTAAGGTCCCACATGCATGGCCAAAGAAAAAAAACAGCTTCTGAGAAAAATGCTGTCTAAACTGGGTTTTAAAGGATGAATAGGAATCCCCACATTGCAAAAACAGCAAATGCCATAGCAGAGTTATGCTAGCATGGCGCTTTGGGGACCAGATATTACTTGTTGCCTTTGGAGGTCAGATGAGGTAGTGGTTGGTATCTGTTGAAAGGGGCTGGTTTATCATGCAAGAACTCAGACTCTGCAACCCAGAGTTTGAACCCTAGCTTAGGGGCTTACTAGTAAAATGAACATGGGTAAAGTACTTAACCTCTTTGCTCTTCAGTTTCCTCACCTGTAAAAAGGGAATATGACTTAACAAGTTAATACTTGTAAAGTGTCTAGTGCAGAGACCAGCACAAATTACATTTTCAATGAATTTAGCTACCATGATTATCATCGTCACTGACCATAGGCAGCAGAACCATGGAGGGCAGAAGACTTGGTCTGGTTTCCAGGGAAGAAGGGTTGGCTAGAGCAGACACAATACAGGCTCCCTGGCTACCAGCTGTTTAGGGCAAGGCTGAAAACCTGACTGTGAGGGGGGAACTCAAGAGTCCTTAGTGGGGGGGACTAGGCGGAGACCTAGTCAAAGCCTGAAACCACATGGGACAGAGTGCCGTCCCACTCAGGGGACGCTTCGGTACCACACCATTCTTCCATGCCCCAGCAGGTGGATCTGAAATCACGGATACCCCTCTCCGGATTAGCTTTTGACAAGGCTTATCTCAACTGCAGGAAGATGCTGGGCTAACACAAAAGTGGGGGAGGAATGAAGGGAGGGTGATCTTCTAAACAATTATAATGTCTTTGCAACACATATTTTCAAGTGTAAGTTATGGTATACCTAATAAAAATTCCACCACTTTATTACTGGAATAAAAGCAAAAACTATAATCCTATTATTCATAATAAGCCTTGTGCTTTTCTCTAGTAATGAAATAATAGCTGTACTCATACTGAAGAACTTAGGAGAATCTCACTGCAATCTTCAAGTTTAGCAATTAAGCAATACTATCTCCTGCTTTTATCTTTGAATTATAGAATTTTTTTTTTTTTTTTTTTTGCGGTATGCAGGCCCCTCACCGCTGTGGCCTCTCCCATTGCGGAGCACAGGCTCCAGACGCGCAGGCTCAGCGGCCACGGCTCACGGGCCCAGCTGCTCCGCGGCATGTGGGATCCTCCCAGACTGGAGCACGAACCCGTGTCCCCTGCATTGGCAGGTGGACTCTCAACCACTGCGCCAACAGGGAAGCCCCTAGAATATTTATTTTTTGTTGGGAAAAGAGCTGAATTACAAAAACATACATGCACCCCAATGTTCATCGCAGCACTATTTACAATAGTCAACATGGAAGTAACCTAAATGTCCATCAACAGATGAATGGATAAAGAAGATGTGGTAAGTATATACACTGGAATATTACTCAGCCATAAAAAAGATGAAATAATGCCATTTGCAGCAACATGCATGGACCTAGAGATTATCATACTAAGTGAAGTAAGTCAAAGACATATATGATATCACTTATATGTGGAATCTTTAAAAAATAATAAAAATGAACTTATTTACAAAACAGAAATAGAAAACAAACTTGTAGTTACCAAAGGAGAAAGGAGAGGGGGGAGGGATAAATTGGGTATTTGGGATTAATAGATACACACTACTGCATATAAACAATATGAACCTGCTGTATAACACAGAGAACTATATTCAATATCTTGTAATGACATAAAATGGAAAAGAATCTGAAAAAGAATCTGATTCTCTAATGTACAACTGAATCACCTTGCTGCACACCTGAAATTTTTTAGATGAACTATACTTCGATTTTTAAAAAAGTTGAATTAGCTTGATAACGTGTAATCTCAGACTGATAAAGACCATGGTCATTTGTAATTCATTATTATGCTTTAAAATAAGCTGCTTTTGCACGTTATACTAAATCCAACCCAATTTTGTCTATAACTTCTAAAAATTTGACATTCAAATGTTATAACTAGTTAGTAGCTTTAACATCAGCCTAGGTGCTCTCTAATGCTATACTTCCCTCTTGTGGCAAATATAGAAAACTGCAGTATATAGGTTTCTCCCCTCTGAGTTTATTTTGCCAGGTTTTATCCTGCCTTAAATACTTTCAAGAAAAAGGCAAACTCTAAACACCCAAGTAAACAAATTTACAAGATGGGCAGTGTTTCCCAGGGGTTAAAAATGTGTTGAAAATATATGCGTGTGTGTGTGTGTGTGTGTTTGAAAACCCATCTTCCTGTGTTCAAATCCCACATTGGCCACTTACCAGCTGTGGAAATCTGGGGGAGTTCCTTCGGCTCCCCATGTCTAAGTCCTCATCTGTGAAATGAGAATAACAATAGTGCCTTGTCTTGTTATGAGGATTAAATGAGTCAATATATGTTAAGCACTAAGAGAACAGGAGCTGACACATAAGTGTCATTCAAAAGGACAGCTATTTGCTATCACCTGAATGGTAAATTACAGCCCACTCCCAAGTAACAGAAGTTTTCAGGGACGCACAGACAATTTCCCCGCAGTGTCCAGCCCAAGAGCACATCTCCTTGGTAAGAATATTTGGCAGAGTACAGAAACTGAAATGGCAACCATTTCTTTTTCTTTCTTTTTTTTTTAATATCTTTATTGGAGTAAAATTGCTTTACAATGTTGTGTTAGTTTCTGCTTTATTACAAAGTGAATCAGGTACATGTATACACATATCCCCATATCCCCTCCCTCTTGCGTCTCCCTCCCACCCTCCCTGTCCAACCCTTCTAGTTGGTCACAAAGTACCAAGCCGATCTCCCTGTGCAATGCAGGTGCTTCCCACTAGCTATCTATTTTATCTACATTTTGTAGTGTATATATGTCTATGCCACTCTCTCACTTCGTCCCAGCTTACCCTCCCCCCGCCCCATGTCCTCAAGTCCATTCTCTACGTCTACATCTTTATTCCTGTCCTGTCCCTAGGTTCATCAGAACCTTTTCTTTTTTTTTTTTT
>NC_041223.1:27714133-27799413 GCF_002837175.3 Physeter macrocephalus | reverse complement strand
CCAGCATTTATTGTTTGTAGATTTTTTGATGATGGCCACTCTGACTGGTGTGAGATGATATCTCATTGTAGTTTTGATTTGCATTTCTCTAATGATTAATGATGTTGAGCATTCTTTCATGTGTTTGTTGGCAATCTGTATATTTTCTTTGGAGAAATATCTATTTAGGTCTTTTGCCCAGTTTTGGATTGGGTTGTTTGTTTTTTGGATATTGAGCTGCATGAGCTGTTTATATATTTTGGAGATTAATCCTTTGTCAGTTGCTTCATTTGCAAATATTTTCTCCCATTCTGAGGGTTGTCTTTTCGTCCTGTTTATGGTTTCCTTTGCTGTGCAAAAGGTTTTACGTTTCATTAGGTCCCATCTGTTTACTTTTGTTCTTATTTCCATTTCTCCAGGAGGTGGGTCAAAAAGAAACTTGCTGTGATTTATGTCATAGACTGTTCTGCCTATGTTTTCCTCTAAGAGTTTGATAGTGTCTGGCCTTACATTTAGGTCTTTAATCCATTTGAGTTTATTTTTGTGTATGGTGTTAGGGAGTGTTCTAATTTCATTCTTTTACATGTGGCTGTCCAGTTTTCCCAGCACCACATATTGAAGAGGCTGTCTTTTCTCCACTGTACATTATTGCCTCCTTTATCAAAGATAAGGTGACCATGTGTGCCTGGGTTTATCTCTGGGCTTTCTATCCTGTTCCATTGATCTATATTTCTGTTTTCGTGCCAGCAACATGTAGTATAGTCTGAAGTCTGGAAGCCTGATTCCTCCAGCTCCGTTTTTCTTCCTCAAGATTGCTTTGGCAATCAAGGGTCTTTTGTGTTTCCATAAATTGTGAAGCTTTTTGTTCTAGTTCTGTGAAAAATGCCACTAGTAGTTTGATAGGGATTTAATTGAATCTGTAGATTGCTTTGGGTAGTATAGTCATTTTCACAATGTTGATTCTTACAATCCAGGAACATGGTATATCTCTCCATCTGTTTGCATCATCTTTAATTTCTTTCATCAGTGTCTTATAGTTTTCTGCATACAGGTCTTTTGTCTCCTTAGGTAGGTTTATTCCTAGGTATTTTATTCTTTTTGTTGCAATGGTAAATGGGAATGTTTCCTTAATTTGTCTTTCAGATTTCTCATCATTAGTGTACAGGAATGCAAGACATTTCTGTGCATTAATTTTGTATCCTGCTACTTTACCAAATTTGTTGATTAGCTCTGGTAGTTTTCTAGTAGAATCTTTCTGATTCTCTATGTATAGCATCATGTCATCTGCAAACAGTGACAGCTTTACTTCTTCTTTTCCGATTTGGATTCCTTTTATTTCTTTTTCTTCTCTGACTGCCTGGTTAAATCTTCCAAAACTATGTTGAATAATAGTGGTGAGAGTGGGCAACCTTGTCTTGTTCCTGATCTTAGAGGAAATGGTTTCAGTTTTTCACCACTGAGAACAATGTTGGCTGTGGGTTTGTCATATATGGCCTTTATTATGTTGAGGTAACTTCCCTCTGTACCTAATTTCTGGAGAGTTTTTTATCATAAATGGGTGTTGAATTTTGTCAAAAGCTTTTTCTGCATCTAGTGAGATGATCATATCATTTTTATTCTTCAGTTTGTTAATATGGTTTATCACATTGATTGATTTGTGTATATTGAAGAATCCTTGCATTCCTGGGATAAACTCCACTTGATCATGGTGTATGATCCTTTTAATGTTCTGTTGGATTCTGTTTGCTAGTATTTTGTTGAGGATTTTTGCATCTATGTTCATCGGTGATATTGGCCTGTAGTTTTCTTTCTTTGTGACATCTTTGGTTTTGGTATCAGGGTGATGGTGGCCTCACAGAATGAGTTTGGGAGTGTTCCTCCCTCTGCTATATTTTGGAAGAGTTTGAGGAGGATAGGCGTTAGCTCTTCTCTAAATGTTTGAAAGAATTCGCCTGTGAAACCATCTGGTCCTTGGCTTTTGTTTGTTGGAAGATTTTTCATCACAGTCTCAATTTCAGTGTTTATGATTGGTCTGTTTATATTTTCTATTTCTTCCTGGTTCAGTCTCGGAAGGTTGTCCTTTTCTAAGAATTTGTCTATTTCTTCCAGGTTGTCCATTTTATTGGCATAGAGTTGCTTGTAGTAATCTCTCACGATCCTTTGTATTTCTGCAGTGTCAGTTGTTACTTCTCCTTTCTTCATTTCTAATTCTATTGATTTGAGCCTTCTCCATTTTTTTCTTGATGAATCTGGCTAATGGTTTATCAATTTCGTTTATCTTCTCAAAGAACCAGCTTTTAGGGGTTTTTTTAAATATAAATTTATTTATTTTTGGCTGCATTGGGTCTTCGTTGCTGCATGCGGGCTTTCTCTAGTTGCGGCGTGCGGGGGCTACTCTTCGTTGCGGTGCACGGGCTTCTCAATTGCGGTGGCTTCTCTTGTTGTGGAGCCCAGGCTCTAGGCGGGCGGGCTTCAGTAGTTGTGGCTTGTGGGCTCTAGAGCGCAGGCTCAGTAGTTGTGGTGCACGGACGTAGTTGCTCTGTGGCATGTGAGATCTTCCCAGAGCAGGGATCGAACCTGTGTCCCCTGCATTGGCAGGCAGATTTTTAACCACTACACCACCAGGGAAGTCCCTCTCTTCTTTCTAAAACTGTTCTTCATTAGGATATTTTCTATTTCTTCCTGGTTCAGTCTCGGAAGGTTGTCCTTTTCTAAGAATTTGTCTATTTCTTCCAGGTTGTCCATTTTATTGGCATAGAGTTGCTTGTAGTAATCTCTCACGATCCTTTGTATTTCTGCAGTGTCAGTTGTTACTTCTCCTTTCTTCATTTCTAATTCTATTGATTTGAGCCTTCTCCATTTTTTTCTTGATGAATCTGGCTAATGGTTTATCAATTTCGTTTATCTTCTCAAAGAACCAGCTTTTAGGGGTTTTTTTAAATATAAATTTATTTATTTTTGGCTGCATTGGGTCTTCGTTGCTGCATGCGGGCTTTCTCTAGTTGCGGCGTGCGGGGGCTACTCTTCGTTGCGGTGCACGGGCTTCTCAATTGCGGTGGCTTCTCTTGTTGTGGAGCCCAGGCTCTAGGCGGGCGGGCTTCAGTAGTTGTGGCTTGTGGGCTCTAGAGCGCAGGCTCAGTAGTTGTGGTGCACGGACGTAGTTGCTCTGTGGCATGTGAGATCTTCCCAGAGCAGGGATCGAACCTGTGTCCCCTGCATTGGCAGGCAGATTTTTAACCACTACACCACCAGGGAAGTCCCCAGCTTTTAGTTTTATTGATCTTTGCTATTGTTTCCTTCATTTCTTTTTCTTCATTTATTTCTGATCTGATCTTTATGATTTCTTACCTTCTGTTAACTTTGGGGTTTTTTTTTTTTCTTCTTTCTCTAATTGTTTTAAGTGTAAGGTTAGTTGTTTATGTGAGATGTTTCTTGTTTCTTGAGGTAGGATTGTATTGCTATAAACTTCCCTCTTAGAACTGCTTTTGCTGCATCCCATAGGTTTTGGGTCATCGTGTTTTCATTGCCATTTGTTTCTAGGTAGTTCTTGATTTCCTCTTTGATTTCTTCAGTGATCTCTTGGTTATTTAGTAGTGTATTGTTTAGCCCTTTATTTTAAAGTCTATTTTGTCTGATATGAGAATTGCTACTCCAGCTTTCTTTTGATTCCCATTTGCATGGAATATCTTTTTCCATCCCCTCACTTTCAGTCTGTATGTGTCCCTAGGTCTGAAGTGGGTCTTTTGTAGACAGCAGATATACAGGTCTTGTTTTTGTACCCATTCAGCCAGTCTACGTCTTTTAGTTGGAGCATTTAATCCGTTTACATTTAAGGTAATTATCAATATGTATGTTCCTAGCACCATTTTCTTAATTGTTTTGAGTTTGTTATTGTAGGTCTTTTCCTATTCTTTGGTTTCCTGCCTAGAGAAGTTCCTTTAGCATTTGTTGTAAAGCTGGTTGGGTGGTGCTGAATTCTCTTAGCTCTTGCTTGTATGTAAGGGTTTTAATTTCTCTGTCAAATCTGAATGAGATCCTTGCTGTGAGCTGGTTGGGTGGTGCTGAATTCTCTTAGCTCTTGCTTGTATGTAAAGGTTTTAATTTCTCTGTCAAATCTGAATGAGATCCTTGCTGTGTAGAGTAATCTTGTTTGTAGGTTTTTCCCTTTCATCACTTTAAATGTGTCCTGCTCCCTTCTGGCTTGCAGAGTTTCTGCTGAAAGTTCAGCTGTTAACCTTATGGGGAATTCCCTTGTGTGTTATTTTTTTGTTTTTCCCTTGCTGCTTTTAATATTTTTTCTTTGTATTTAATTTTCGATAGTTTGATTAATACGTGTCTTGGCGTGTTTCTCCTTGGATTTATCTTGAATGAGACTCTCTGCGCTTCTTGGACTTGACTATTTCCTTTCCCATATTAGGTAGGTTTTCAACTATAATCTCTTCAAATATTTTCTCAGTCCCTTTCTTTTTCTCTTCTTCTTCCGGGACCCCTATAATTCGAATATTGGTGCATTTAATGTTGTCCCAGAGGTTTGTTTGGTCTGGTGGGTTTTTGCCTTGCTCCTTCATCTGCTGTGTGTTTCTCTGTTTTCTCATTTTGCTTAACTTACTGTGTTTGGGGTCTCCTTTTCACAGGCTGCAGGTTCATAGTTCCCGTTGTTTTTGGTGTCTGCCCCCAGTGGCTAAGGTTGGTTCAGTGGGTTTAGTAGGCTTCCCAGTGGAGGGGACTAGTGCCCGTGTTCTGGTGGATAAGGCTGGATCTTGTCTTTCTGGTGGGGAGGACTGCCTCCGGTGGTGTGTTTTGGGGTGTCTGTGACCTTATTATGATTTTAGGCAGCCTCTCTGCTAATGGGTGGGGTTGTGTTCCTGTCTTGCTAGTTGTTTGTCATAGGGTGTCCAGCACTGTAGTTTGCTGGTCATTGAGCGGAGCTGGGTCTTAGCATTGAGATGGAGATCTCTGGGAGAGCTTTCGCCGTTTGATATTATGTGGCCATTTGATATTACATGGAGCCGGGAGGTCTCTGGTGGACCAATGTCCTGAACTTGGCTCTCCCACCTCAGAGGCACCAGCCTGACACCCGGCCGAAGCACCAAAACCCTATCAGCCACACACAATGTGCTTTTTGTTTGTTTGGTTTTTTTGCGGTACGCGGGCCTCTCACTATTGTGGCCTCTCCCGTTGCAGAGCACAGGCTCTGGACGCGCAGGCTCAGCGGCCATGGCTCATGGGCCCAGCCGCTCCGCGGCACGTGGGATCTTCCCGGACCGGGGCATGAACCCGCGTCCCCTGCATCAGGAGGCGGGCTCTCAACCACTGCACCACCAGGGAAGCCCCACAATGCGTTCTTTTAAGAGCACACTTAAGTAACATCCTGATTGTGTGCGGTACAACTTTACTTTCAAACTGAGAGATGCGGTGGATGGGATTTTTGCCTTCCCCCGATGGCTGAAGGTTACAATTTTTGTTTTTGGAACCCCCACCACCTCCTTATTTCTATTATTATTTTTGCAAGAAAAGTATAAAGAGAGTTGGAGTGGAGGTGAGATTTGTGATTGGGAAAGCCCTGGACGCCCTCCTTCTCCATCTTCTGCCTCTCTCTCTGATTAGTTCCTATTCAGCAGCAGATTGAAGCAGGAGATGATTCTCCATTTCAATTGAGCTATGATTATGTCTCTTTTTACCCAAGCAAGTAAGTCATAGAATGTTAATATCACACATTGGACCCCAGGGCACATCCTGCTTGGCCTCTTCATTTTAGAGCTGAGGAGCTTGGGGTCCAAAGAAGTAATAACTCAGTCCTCCCGGCACATTTCCAGCACTTCTCCCATTGGTTCCCAATGCCACACAATGAGATAACTGTTTAATGCTTCTGAGTCTTTGGAAACATTAGTAATTTCCATGAAGAGAAAAGGACAAAGCTGCGAAAGACCAACCATAGGTTACCCACACAGAAACCCTGGGGTGGGGGGGTTTGAAGGGGGATATTTGGAGACAGAAAGGCATTCTCACTCCTCTCGTCCCCAATTTTTAAACTGCAAACATTTTCAAGAAAATAAGTATAAGAACTAGCCTGGCAGAAGGATGACAGGGTAATGGGTTCTGGTAATTCTGGACAGTCAATACTACTGAAGGCTAATGGCAGTGGAAGGCAAGCTGGGCCCTGCAACATTTTTGGAACCCATGTCTTCTGTGGATGACTAATCTTCTAATGGACTGTGATGCACCACTATGATAAACCACTTGTGGAAATGCCCTTGGCTGAAGGATGCCTTGCTCAAGTTCATGCCCCACTCCTCAATGTCTGGTCAATGTGAAGACATAAAGACCCAGCACCCTCAGAGCAATGGGAGACTACTATGAGGGCTACCCCAGCTTCAGAGCACCCTCCAGGGTGTGCTGAGGTCCTTGCCGAGGCTGCATTACAGGCCAACTTCTCCCTCACCCAATCCTGCTTCCTTCCCTTGCAGGGGTGTCATCCTGAGAACACACCCAGATAGACTTCCTCACATTAATCGCCATCTCACAGTCTGCCGCCCAGAGGACCCAACCTGCAATAGCCCTTTTTTGATATAAAAATTTCACACCTCATTCCCATGTACCCGTTTTTCGTTTTGTTTTATTGATTTTCAATTTATAAGAAATGCTATTGCATATGTAACCTCTCTAGTCTAAGGAGAGTCTGTGCTTAATATCTGGCAAAACACATTTAAAAGTCTTCTTTCCCCATTGCTCCCATCTAAATCATCCTCCAAGTAATTCCCAATCCAATTTTTATGTAAATTTCATAATTAAAGCACAAATGCATTCTCATTGTAAAAGCAAAGTCTTTCGATACTCCATCCCCATAACAGTCCCATGCCACTATTTTCAATTTAGGGGTGCCCTCCAGATGTTGCTGCATCCTCTTAGGAAGTCCCATCTCCCCTCCCTGCCTTGACAATCACTGCTATCATCTGCACGTCTCAACCAGTCAAGATTTTGAACAGCTTTAACTTCCTGCAGTATTACAAAACCAGTATTTTTTCCAATATAAAATAGTGTTAGAATGTTTTGTCAAATGCCCTGATTCTTTTCTAGGGATTAACTAGCAGCCAATCAAGAAAGAGAATGCAACTTAGTTTAAGGAGTCCGAGGAAAAGGGAGGAGAGAGGAGGGACTCTTCTAGGGCAAGTGGGAGGATTAATGCTTTAGAGTCAGGAAGAGAAGTTGGTGTTTATATACCTTGCAAGAACAGAAAGTTTCAGCACTCACTATGTGTTCAGACAAGTTTAAAATAGAATGTTATAAATAACACTTAGGTATAAGATAATTTACAGGGCTTCCCTGGTGGCGCAGTGGTTGCGCGTCCGCCTGCCGATGCAGGGGAACCGGGTTCGCGCCCCGGTCTGGGAGGATCCCACATGCCGCGGAGCGGCCCGGCCCGTGGGCCATGGCCGCTGAGCCTGCGCGTCCGGAGCCTGTGCTCCGCAGCGGGAGAGGCCACAACAGAGGGAGGCCCGCGTACCACAAAAAAAAAAAAAAAAAAAAAAGATAATTTACAGATAGATTCATGATGAAAGCCTAAACCCTCATGAACTCTACAGTCAACATTAAGTCACCAGGAGCCCAAGTGTAGGCTATTCAGAAGGTCTCCCAAAGGGGAATTTCAGGGCATGGTCTCGTGTCCCCCAGGACATCGGAAGTCAGACTTGTAAACAGAGGTGAATCCAAGGTCAACTCAATCTTGATGCATCATGGTGCTGACATGTGCTTTGGGCAAGCAGGAAATTCATTCTGAAGTAGAACAGAAAAGCCCCCCCAAAAAACTAACTTGAGATTTCTTAAGAAATGGACTTCACTCAGCAGAAAATGGTATCTTCCAAAGGTTTCTGCTGGCTGTTGGGGAGGAGTTGTTCCTTAAACATTTCTAAATAAGGAAACTATAAAACTGAAAATTCAAGACTACCCCGGGGGATAAAAAGCGGTTATTTCAGAGGAAGAGGACTCTAATTACAAGGACAAGAGAGAAGAAAAGGCAGGGTGGGAGCAATGTCTAGGAGGGGCAGGAACAACAGCAAGAACAAACTACTGACACAGGATAAGAAGTATCAGAAAACTACACAGAAGGAGTAACAGGCAGGTATGGAAGTCACACTGCTGTACTTGCTGTATCATCATGAATGCTTCTGGCTGCAAGTAACAGAAAACCCACAAAGCATATTTTTTTATTTCTCTTCCTCATGTAATAAGAAGTGTGGAGATGGCTCTTGCTGGTGTTAGTTCAGCAGCTCAGTGATGTCAGGGTTCACAACTCTGTGATTCAAGCCCATTCCTCGTGGCTGTAAGATGGATGCTGCACAGCCACCCCTAACTGGAAGGTGCCAGGAGAAAGGGGTTGGAAATAGGGGTTACCAGGCAGCCAACTCTACCACAGTAACATGAAACCTGTGAGCAAACTGGGCTCTTCCGAAAGGGGAGAGCCTGTAAAATGGGTGGGTGCTGAGTTCCTCCAAATGGAACCTAAGCTCCATTTCCAGGGAAACATGTAAATTCCCACACCACATTAGTATTGGCAGAAGGACAAAAGACCTATTCCAAACTTTTGTGTGTTTAATTGTATTGACCAAGAAACTAACTACAGAACCCTCTTTCCAAAAAAGTTCAGACGTTCTAAATGTAGTAAGGAGAGAACGTGAATTGGAACTGCTATAAAACACAAACAAGTTCAAAAAAGCATATTTATTTACAAAGGAACAGAGGAAATAAAAGTGGTAAGCGTACATATTTACATAGCAAGTGTAGGCAAAACTTATCAAGAAGATTCTTTAAGTACTTCTACAATCTAGCATTTAACGGTCAAAATCAGCTTCCAAGAATAATTCTTTTATCAACTCAGGAAGATTTTTTAGGAGGTTCAATCTATGATTCAAAGTATGACTATCTTAATGAACAAATTATAATTTTATATTCTTTGAAAATCTCCAAGTTGCTGGAGGCCAAGTGAACCAGATCACTACCAATTTTTTTTGTTTGTTTGTTTGTTTTTTGCGGTACGCGGGCCTCTCACTGTTGTGGCCTCTCCCTTTGCGGAGCACAGGCTCTGGACGCGCAGGCTCAGCGGCCATGGCTCACGGGCCCAGCCGCTCTGCAGCATGTGGGATCTTCCCGGACCAGGGCACGAACCCGCATCCCCTGCATGGGCAGGCGGACTCGCAACCACTGCGCCACCAGGGAAGTCCCCAATTTTTAAAAGATTCAAAGGCTCTTAAGTTAGAAAGTCATAACTGCTTTAAGAAATTGTTTTTAAAAATCCAAATGTACTATCGTCTGTTGAGTAGTCCAATACAGACTTAGTTTACATTTTCTCAATCCATTAAATGGCAACTGTTACCTTATAATGAGACCTTACTGTTCTCTAATGAGAAACATTAAATCATTTACTATTTAGGTCTGAGGAGAATCACTCAAAGTATACATTCAGCTTTTAATAACATTAACATACATGGAAAAAAAAAAAGACCCATTTACCTAACTACCATCAGTAGCC
Source organism: Physeter macrocephalus (assembly GCF_002837175.3). Lineage (NCBI taxonomy): Eukaryota > Metazoa > Chordata > Mammalia > Artiodactyla > Physeteridae > Physeter > Physeter macrocephalus. Next base: position 27,789,908 of record NC_041223.1, on the reverse strand, counting down.
AGTTAACTGCTGGATCTTCTAAAACCAGAGACAGGTATTCTTAAGAGTCAAGATCCTTCAGACCTTTGCACTAATATACCCCAGTGTATAGACTACATTTAACTTCATTAACAGGAGATGAGATCCTTTCACATGTAGGGATAAGTATGCTGGCATACTTCTGCAATCCTGCCTTGTAGGTGCAGACACAAGCCCTGTAGCTCATGGCTTGGGCTACACCTGCTGTGTTTGTCAGTTCTTCCTTTAGTTCAATGTCCTTCTGACTGTGAAATATGGTGCCCAAACTGAAATGAATTGCAAATACTTAACACAGAAACTATTCTGATGTAAAAAAAGAATGGCAACACAAACACCAAATAACCCTTTGAGGTTTAACTCATTCAACAGTAAGTAGTCGTTTAAGAGCGGGTTACATGTCAGGCACTGTGCTCAGTCAGGGCTGAGGACATGAAAGTGAGCAAGACAGTCACAGCTGCACAGACTGAGCTCTCCGTAGACTACAATTTGAGTGTCTATGCGCCCAGCCCTAAGCAAGGTGCTATAAAATTTACAAAAAGAGATGGTTCTTTCTCTAAGATGCTTGTAGTTGGCTGGAAAGAAAATGCGAAAAGAACAGTGAACAGTGTAAGACAAACCAGTAATACCTCCTTGATCCACTATCACTGGGAAACTGTGTGTTCCACCTAAGTGAACTTCTCAGATAACTGAAGGTTTTCAAATATCCTAGAATTTTAATAAACCAAGTTTTATTCACTGCTCTGCCACTTAGATGTCAGATTACAGGCAGATCACTTAACCACTTTCAGGCTCATTTTCCTCATGTGTAAAAGAGGGAATATTGGCAACCCAAGGACCATCGACAGATCATTGGATAAACAAGATGTGGTACACACACACAAACACACACACAATGGAATATTACTCAGCCATAAAAAAAATGAGATATTGCCATTTGCAGCAACATGGATGGACCTATAGCATATTATGCCTAGCAAAATAAGCCAGACAGAGAAAGACAAATACTGTATGATGTCACTTATATGTGGAATCTAAAAGCAAAACAAAACAAAAAGCATGTATATGCAAGACAGAAACAGACTCACAGATCTAGAAAACAAACTTGTGGTTACCAAAGGAGAGAGGGAAGTGGGGAGGGACAAATTAGGGGTATGGGATTAACAAACTATTATATATAAAATAGATAAGCAACAAGGATATACTGTATAGCAAAGGGAATTATTGCCACTATCTTGTAATAACCTATAATAGAGTATAAACTGCAAAAATACTGAATCACTATGGTGTACACCTGAAACTAATACAATACTGTAAATTAGCTATACTTCGATAGAAAAAAATATTGCTGCAAAGGTCAAATGAGATGAGTAAAAAAACGTACTTTGCCAGTTACAAATTTCTATGCAAATGTTGAACACGTAGACACATTTGTAATTTTAACTGTAACAGTTCTAAAGTAAACTATATACTTTTTTGCCTTCTTAGAGTTAAGAATATAATCTTCTGAGTCAACATGATAAGCATCAGCTATTGTACAGGCACAACAGTAACTTAGAAACCACACACACATGCTGAAACTGAGTAGAACGATTTTCCCCTGCTCTGTTGTGCTCTTTGAGCTGCCATCTGCTTTTTAGTTTTTCCATCTCCTTTGCTGTCTGACTGATGTCCGCCACTCTAATGCCACCCACTGGACTTTATATACTGTCCATCTTTCACTCTCCTCTCATTCCCAAGGCTTATTCTTATTTACTACCTCAACTAGTTTATGAGATGGAAAATCACCCCCCAAATTTGGATTATATCTAAACCAAAGAAAAGACACTTAAAGAAAGAAGCAATCTTAAGGGTCAAGGGATGAAATATATTATGAGTTTTTTTAAGTATCCAATGAGCATGGTCATTGAAGTAATTATGACCTCATCTGCTTTGTTAAAAGCACAGTTAATGTCCTATTTATCTAAATAATCCAATCTTCATATTTGACCGGAAAAAATATTGGGAGTATTCACATTTAAATATGGTTAGGTTGAATCTATCACACCATTTTTCTCTGGTCCTCTCAAAGTTTCAGACACCCAGTTCATACTGCAGACAGCAATGTCAAGTTAGCGCGTGCCCAGGATAAACCATTATAAACTTATGCACAAGTATTTTTCAAATCAAGTGTTTTACCTCAAAAAAACTTCATCGTATGCTAAAAGCTAAAAATGAACGTGAAAGTCAACACAAACAACAGAAACATAAGCAGCACCCAGCATCAACAATTTTAAGCCCATTCTGCATAATTAATTACTTCAAGGAACTTGAAGGCAAAGATACATCATGAATAATACGCATTAGAAAAACTGAAGATTTAACCTTATAATCTCACCCTTGAAGTTTCTGGACTAGAAAATGGAGAAGACTCCCAAGAATTATTTTCTTTCTCAAAGGAATCTTCTTCTTGGAATGCAAATTTCTGCTTAAGTGCATGGGATATTAAAGACACTGGATCCCAAGGTGAGTCTTGTCTTTTCCTTTTATGAATGGGTCTGCCTCCAGGGGACCTTTAAAAAAAATGGAATAAATTAAAACTTTGTGTAATTTAAGTTCCTTATTGACAAACACAGCAGAAATATAAGCATAATATATTCCAATCTTCAAGAGATTGGAATGTTTTGCCTTGTAATAAAAACAAATCTGGAGGGCACAATGGATTAGTAATCAGAAAGCTGAGAACCCATGTGAGGCTCTACCACAATCCATTATAATCTGGGATTTATCAAATATCATCTTTATTTTTTATTTTCTCATTTTCCAGTGGGAAGAAAAATTTAAAGAAATATTTAAGAACTTTTAAAAGGACTACGGAGTTCAAGAAAAGAAAAACATCAGGCTAACTGTTCATTCATTCATTCAATCTTAATGCCCCCTATTTTACCAGGCTCTATGTTACGCTTCAGGGGTAGAGCAGTATCCTACTCCCATAGAACACTCTGGTGGCAGGAGAGTGTTACACCAAAACAAGTAAGCAAGAACACTTTGGACAGCAATTATCCAGTGCTGTGGATAAAATAAAAGAGGGAAATGCGATAGTGGCTAGGATGAAAGCACTTTCGATGAGATGATGAGGAAAAGCCTCTTAAAGGAGGTGACATTCTCTTTAAGGAAATGACAAGCAGTCAATTTTAGTGTAAACATCCAGTGGATGCATCAGCAAGGAGGTTGGCACCTGTGAGAAAAGAAAAAAGAAAAGAAAAAAGAAAAACAGGTACAGCTGGAGTGCAGTTAAGTAAGATGGAAAGTAGGACATGAGGTCAGAGAGATAAGGGCTGAATCCTAGAGAGACTTCCAAGCCACAGCAAGGTGTCAAGATTTCATTCTAAGCGCAATGGAAAACCACCAAAGGGTTTTAAGCAGGGGAATGGCATGATCTGACTTCAATTTTTAAAGGTCACTCTGGTTACTATATGAAGAACAGATAAGGAGGCAAGAATGAAAAGAGAGACCAGGTTGGAGGCTACTGCAAAAGTCCAAGCTATATAAGATAGTGGCAGGACTTCCCTGGTGGTCCAGTGGTTAAGACTTCACCTTCCAATGCAGGGAGTGTGGGTTCAATCCCTGGTCGAGGAGCTAAAATCCCACATGCCTCCTGGCCAAAACACCAAAATATAAAACAGAAGCAATATTGTAACAATTCAATAAAGACTTAAAAAAAAAAGGTCCACATCAAAAAAAAAAAAAAAAAAAAGATAGTGGCTTAGATTGAAAGGTGGCAGTGAGGACCACTGAGGGTACATAAATTTGAGCTGTATGCTGATGGAAAGGATGTGGGATAGAAAGGAAATGAAAAAACAGGATGATTTCCAGATGTCTGGACTGAGGGTGATATTGTTGCCATTTGCTGAGAAGCAAAAGACTTGGGGAAAAATCAAGTTTTCAAGGTAGAGGATGGAACAGGTAGGAAGGAAGAGTTCTGTTTTGGACGTGTGAAGCGTGAGGTACCTGTGAGACAGGCAAATGAAGATGTCAAGTAGGCATGGGGCTCAGAGGAGAGGTCAGGGCTAGAAAAATAAATGTGGGCATCATTAGCATTTAGCTGGTATCTAAAGCCTAGGACTAGGTGAGATCACCCAAGGAAACAATGTGGGTGGAGAGGAGAAGGGGGCTGAGGGCTGAGCCTTGAACATGCCAACATTCAGAGACCAGGCCCAGAAAAAAGAATAAGCAAAGAAATAAGAGGCGGACAATGAGGTAAGCGGAAACCCAAGCATGATTTCCTCAAGGCCAAGCGAAGAAAGTGTTCCAAGGAGGAGGGAACTGAGGACTGTATCAAACGCTGCTGAGAGGTCAAGTAAGAAAAGCAATGAGAATTGACCACTGGATTTAGCAACATGGAGTCATTGGAGACCTCGAAAGAACAGTTTTCAATGGAGTGATGGGAACAGACACCATATTACAGTGACTAGAAGGCAGTGAGAAATGGAAACAAACTATAAACAACATCAAGAATTTATACCAGAAAGGGAACAGAGAAACTATATAATAGCTGAGGGTATACATGTTTTGAAGATGGGAAATGCTCAAGGGTGAAGAGAAGAATAAAGATGGAAAATTTGATGATGCAGAAGACAGAAGAGAGAATTTTAAGTGAAATGCTTAGAGAGAAGGGGAACCAGCGACCGATGGGAGAGCATGGACATGATCAAGGATGCTTCATTTGCAATAACAAGATGGAAGGCAGAGAACATGGGTAGTAAATTTGTAAATGTAAAGATGTGGGAAGTCTCGTCGGATTTAGTAGTAATGTATGAAACAAGATCAGTTGTTAGAAAAATGAGAGAATAGAGGGGTGGAGGGTGGAGTCTACTGGCGTTTCAGTCATTTCTCCAGCGACGGTAACAGCCACAGAGTCACCATTTTACACTGACTGTGCCCGACGATACCCGTAAGAGATCTAGTTGGGACTAAACGTGTACCTGCAACCGTAAGATTTTTCTCTGTACTAGCTGCCTCATACAAGGATCAACCATAACCTCCTTAATAATGAAATGACTTATCTGTCCTAACACTATTACACAGAAAATACATTTATTTTCTCAGCAAAAACTTCACTGAGGAATTTCCAGGTGAACATGGCAGATCTCTGTGAAAGCCTACTAAAATGACAGCAAAAAAATGAAAAAGATGTACACCCACAAAGATAAAGAGATTACGAGAGGAGAGAGTAGATAAGAATTGAAACAAAATGTTGAAAGCTGGAAAGCTGATGACAGTGAAGAGAGTGGGAGGTAAGCTGCCTTCCTGAAAACAGAGGGATTGAGGAAAAGTCCACATATGGAATGATACGCTCCTCCCTTGCCCTTTCCCCACTCAACTCTCAAACTACCTAGCTTGCACCACCTGTGTAATCCCCAACTCTCCTGACCAAGAAGGAGACTGAAGAACTTTCTAGAAAAACTCTCTAGTCCCAAAGAAAAGACATACAGCTACTGAAATACGGGATCTGGCTAACAAAATGGCAAGGTCCTCTCCTCAATCACTAAATTGTGAAGCCCACCAGCTGGCAATCCCACCTCACACAAAGAAACTTCAATCAGCTTCTCCGTGCCTCACTTTTAAATATAAATGCATAGCTGCGAATCACCAGATACTTAAATACGGCTCCAAAACTATAAATGGAGACCAAAATCAATAAGAGGAAAAGGAACTCAGGAAAAATGAACATAATTCAAGAGCAAAAGAAAACTTAGAATAAAACTGTAGTTAATATTTTCAGTAGCATAAGACACACAAAAGCAAGAAGACATAAAAAAGGAGCACTCAAAGAAAAAGAAATGGGTCTCGCAAATTAAAAATATGATGATGGGGGAAATTCCCTGGCAGTCCAGTGGTTAGAACTCCACACTTTCACTGCCGAGGGCTTGGTTCAATCCCTGGTCAGGGAACTAGAATCCCACAAGCTGCAGAGTCCCCCACACCCCACCCCACACCCCCCAAAAATAAGTGATGACAGGAAAAACAATAGAAGAGTTAGAAAGAATTTTCTCAAAAAGTACAATAAAAAAAAGCAAAGAGAAGAAAACAGTAAAGGAAAGATATGAAGATAAGACAAATAAGTCTGGCATTCAAACTTCTAATAGGCTTTCCAAGAAAAGAGAACAGAAGAAAAGAATAGGAGAAAATTATCAGAAAAATGTTATAAGAAATTTCCAAAAATAAAGGACATAAAACTCTAAACTGATTGAGTTCAATCAATAAGTGAACTCAGCATAAGGAACTTAAAAAGAAGTAAATGCTCAGCATAAGAAACTTAAAAAGAACTCTCCAGGGCACATCACCATGAAATTTAAGAATACCAGAACCAAAGAGAAGATCTTAAATGCTTCAAGAATGAAGAAACAGGTTTCATACATGGCATCAGGAATCAAAACGACATTAACCTCTCAACAGGAACACTGAGAGCTAGAAACTGATGGAATAATGTCTTCAAAATTCTGAGGAAAAATGATTTTCTGTCAATTATATACCCAGCCAAACTAGCAATTAAGTGTGAGAATTAAAAAAAAAAAAATTCAGATATACAAGGTCTTAAATCTACCTTTCATGCACTCCTCAGGAAGCTGCAGGAAGATATGACACCCAGGAAATGGGTGATGCGACACAGGACAAAGAGAATGCCCATGATGACGAAGGAAATCCTTAGGATGACAATGCAGGAAGTTTAGAGCAACAAGTGAGATTAGAACAGGACAGAGGGCTCCGTGAGGGGATTTCCGTGGTGGGGGGGATTCAAGGAGGCAATTATTAACTGCTAGAAAAAATAAAATTAGTTAACAAACAAAATGTAATCATAGTATATGAAACGGCTTACCTGTGAATGTTTACTGTTATAGTAAGGATATAAATTCTGAACACGGATTTAAGGAAAGACTGTGACTTAACCATATCGGGAAGATGTAATAAGAAGTGTGTGTGCATGTGTGTTAGGGGGTAGAATGTCTAAGAGAACATATTCCAGATTTTTAACAACTGCAAGTAAATATAACTAAAATATCAAGAAATAGCAAAAGTAGTACATTGTTTCAAAAATATGGAGATAGGACACTAGAACAAAGTCACAAAAAACTGAAAATTATTCTCTCTTGAGGGGTATTTGGGGTAAAGAGGAATCAAAGAGAAGACTTATATATGTTTACTTTGATAAATATAATAATTTCTTTAAACACCATTGATAAAATTTGGGTTCATTTCTCAAATTATGACAACATACCTTTCAATAGCACGTAGCTTAACCTTATTCACATCCTTCAGAACATCCAACATGTTTGGAACATCTTTATTTTTCTGGTTTTTTGAATCATGACTAAAATTGGTTTTCCTAGTATCTGGGTGCTGCTTTTTCACTTCAGTTGCTGAATTATCTGATGCACAAATATTATTAGATGCTGTTTGCACGAGAGGAGAACATGGAGGCTGTAGAGAAGAAACCTGAGGAGGTGGTGGTGGAGGAGGAGGAGAGGGAAACACTGAACTTGAAAACGAATCAGGTTCAACACTCAGTTGAGTAGTCCCTGATGATGGCATTTGTCCCAAACCACTAGGCCTGTCGTTCTCCAAGTCCAAGGAGCCTAAAGAAAACGTGGTCTGTTGAAAAACCATGCAAAATTTTCTCCAATATAACACGTAACACTAATTAGAATCAAAACAGGAACAATTCTGTAATGCTACTAAAATGATACTGTGACCAGGAAGGTGAAGCAATCCCATCTGCTAAGTAATTTCTGAAAGAGTCAAGCAAACAGTAAATTCATTTTTAATCCAATTAGGATTCTCTTTGTCGGGGAAGGGGGAGAATGCATTTTAAAGAGAAAATTAAAAGTGCTTTTTTCACATACAATCTGAATTTCATCCTCTATTTACAAAAGCTAAAACACGATCAACAACTTGTGGCTAGAAACATGCAAACTGATATATTCACTCTATGATGACATTGTAGAAACACCCAGGCATATATTTTCTAGGCAGGAGCCTAAGACGGGTACCAAATACTTAACTTTTTCACAAGTTTGCTCCTAAAATCATGTGTAACACGATTGCTTTAAAAAAAGTGTATATATCATATCTCATTTATTACACAGTAGTATATATAATATTTAATATAAATTATAAATATACAATACTATATAAATATTATGTTATATGCAAATTATATATGTGTTTATATGGATGTTTTTATATACATACAGATATTGTGTGTGTATGTATATTATTTAAAGCAAGTCACATCTCTAAAAATTTTAAAAAGAATCATCTGGAAAACAGTATTCACCTAGATTGGGTGGAAGTAGAGCAGCAATAACTTCAAACTACAAATATATATATATATGAAGCCTCAAATCTATACACTTGTCTCAAATTAACGCATCCCTCCGCTTAAATTTCCAACACTTTTCTACAGAGTTAGAAAAGCTTACAGTCAGCCCTCCGTATCCTCAGGCTCTGCATCTGCAGATTCAACCAACCGCAGATCAAAAATACGAAAAAAAAAAAAAAAAAAAAATTCCAGAAAAGTTCCAAAAAGCAAAACTGGATCCTCCATGCACTGACAACCATTTACATAGCATTTCCATTGTATTTATAACTATTTGCATTTTATTACGTATTATAAGTAATCTAGAGATGATTTAAAGTATATGGGAGGATGGAGGATGTGTATAGGTTATATGTAAATATGCCATTTTATATAACGGACTTAAGCATCCTAAGATTTTGGTGTCCACAGGGGTCCTAGAACCAACATCCCACGGATGCCAAGGGACAACTGTACTTAGAAAACAGGCTTTTAAATACAAAACTACAATCTTCGGTAGCATAGCTAGCTCTTCTTTAAACCAAAGCCATCCCTGTCACTACAAATGCAACTTAATTTATTCTCAATAAACATCAGAGGTAATACATATATACACCCAACATCGTTTCATAGTTAATGTCATTCATAAGATACATTAGCAGCAAACATTCCTTTCTTACTCAGAACCACACTGACTTAAATACTAAATGAGTATCATCCAACTGAAATAAAAATCCAACGTTACTTACCAGAATTTGTACTGTTTCTCAGTTCTTGCCTTCCCACAATTGCAGCAATCTGAGAGCGAAGAAAAGCTAGCTCATCTTCAAGGGCAGCTATTTTTTTAATTGCAGCTTCACTTTCAGCCCAATCACTTTTTGTTGGTTTGTTATGCCTTAGAGCAGGTGTCAGTGGATCTTCAACTAGTTGCAAAGGATGGAAAGAAGCAATTTTCTCCTCTTCTTCATTTTTCCATATACTATTTCTGTAGGTGGAAGGAAAAAATGGAAAGAGAGAGAGAAGGAGGAAGAAAAATTTTCTAGAAATAAATCCTTTTGGTTAAAGAATAAAGACACCAAAACAAAATCAGAATAGCTCTCTTTACCCTATAATGGTCTCTAGACTCACTGAGGACAAACAACATCTTATGTAACTTTATATTCTCAGTACCCAGAACAAATGCTGCCTTTAATAGGTGACCAATAAGCGGTCAGTGAATGAAGGAACACATCTTGCTTTCAGACTGTAAACCAAAAATAATAATCCTATCTATTAACTTCAAACACAGTACGAATTGATTTACTTAGAAATAAAGTTAGGGTTTCCCTGGTGGCGCAGTGGTTGGGAGTCCGCCTGCCGATGCAGGGGACACGGGTTCGTGCCCCGGTCCGGGAGGATCCCACATGCTGCGGAGCGGCTGGGCCCGTGAGCCATGGCCTCTGAGCCTGCGCGTCTGGAGCCTGTGCTCCGCAACGGAAAAGGCCACAACAGAGAGAGGCCCGCGTACCACAAAAAAAAAAAAAAAAAAAAAAAAAAAAATGGATACAGAAATAAAGTTAATTTATTTAGAAATTCTACATATTCGGAATATAAGGTCCTACAGGATTCCTTGTTATGTTGGGGTAAGTTTACCGTATTCTAATTTTTTGAAAATTTATAAACCAATTTGATATAGAATAAATTTAGCCAGTTTTTTTGAATAACTGACCCTTTTGTACTTCAGCCTGTATCTGAATACACTAACAGCTAAGTTAGTACTACCAAGCAGTAAAACATCCAAATGTTGAAATATATTTAACATCATTGCCTGATAAACAGTAAATAAACACTATATAAGTTTTGGCTAAATATATAAAATAAATAAATATAGTATTTAGTATAGGAAAGAGCTTTCTCCTAAAAATGAACATGGTGATTTTTATATCTTTTAAATATAATTCCTTCCTAGGCCTGGGGTGAGGTTTAAATGTGCATTAAGAAAGACTAGCTAGGGGCTTCCCTGGCGGCACAGTGGTTAAGAATCCACCTGCCAACGCAGGGGACATGGGTTTGAGCACTGGTCCGGGAAGATCCCACATGCCGCGGAGCAACTAAGCCCGTACGCCACAACTACCAAGTCTGCGCTCTAGAGCCCACGAGCCACAACTACTGAGCCCACACGCTGCATCTACTGAAGCCCACACACTCTAGAGCCCGTGCTCCACAACAAGAGAAGCCACTGCAATGAGAAGTCCTCACACCACAACGAAGAGTAGCCCCAGCTCATCGCAACTAGAGAAAGCCCGCACACAGCAACGAAGACCCAACACAGCCAAAAATAATAAATAAAAATAAAATAGATTTAAAAAAAAGAAAAAACTGGCTAAAAATGAGAAAACACCAGTCATCCCTATTAGGAAGACATTAGCAGGACACAGCGCAGTACAGAGGTAGACAAAATAAAAAGGCTCAATCAGTCTGAACATACTTCAACATGTGGAAGAACTCAGATTATAGCCCACACACCACTTTCCAAGATAAGCAGAAAAATTACCGAAATCTGAGATAACTGGCTTCTTCATCATTCGTCACATACAAAACGTCAGCAAAAGATGGAACTACAGATCCACAGTTAGCTGGGTCAACAGAGTTCAAGAGTGGGATCACCTAAAGGAAAAAAGGAAAAAGTCAGGGAGTCGGGGAAAGACACATGCCCGTGGAAACTATTTATGTAAGTTAAAAATCCACAAGAGTGAAAAGGAAAAAGGATATGCAATAGAAAACCATACACCTATTAGCGAGAAAAAAAACTGAGGAAAATAATTATTCTAAAGTCTACACATGTGGCAATATTCTCTCCCCTGGTGAATGTCATCCAACATAAAACACAAACTAGGGCTTCCCTGGTGGTGCAGCGGTTGAGAGTCCACCTGCCGATGCAGGGGACACGGGTTCATGTCCCGGTCCGGGAAGATCCCACACGCAGTGGAGCGGCTAGGCCCCTGAGCCATGGCCGCTGAGCCTGTGCGTCCGGAGCCTGTGCTCCGCAAGGGGAGAGGCCACAACAGTGAGAGGCCCGTGTACCGCAAAAAAAAATAAATAAATAAAACACAAACTAGAAGAATAAAATAAGCTACTCAGAGGTTGCTTCGCATCTGCCAATCTTTGGATATAATTACTTAAAAAATAAAGACAAAGACACACGTGAAATGACTTGTTTCCAGGATAAACTAAAGGTTTTTGGCTTGCAGGAAACATTTCTTCTTTTGTTCTATCCTATGTCCCTAGGGGTACCTGGGATAATTTTACACATGGTGCTTAAACAATGCATGTTGACTGACTTACCTCAAAATTAGGCCTGGGACAAGGTTTTAAAGGAAGAATTTTCCCAATAATACGAACAATACTCCGAGCTGATCCATAGTCTTTATTTTCCCAAATCTGCAAAACCTATTTAAACATAAAGCATTGTTTAGAAAGTAGTACTCTATTGAGCATGTTTATATTGATATTACTTATGGAAAAAATGTAAAATATGCAATAACATTTATTTTTAAAAAGAAAATATAGAATGGCATACTTCTAAAGTATTTTCTTCAAAGAATTAAACTTTATTCATATCTGTCTTTAAAAAAGTGGGAAGCAGGGGGATGGGAGTCAACATATACAGATTCCAGGAAGAAAAGATCTTTTGAGAAAGCACCACAAATTCATTCTGTTTTATTTCTGATAATGGCCAAATATCTTGGGGAACTTTATTCATAAAAACTGTCTCCCCTCCTCCCAGCTAAAAATCCCATCTTTGGGCCCAATGAAAAATGGACAATTTCAATTTTTCAAGCAGTGAAGTAATACAGAGTATATTCATGTAATTTCCTTTAAAGGAGAAATAAAAAGGGGAATAAATGAAGCAGGCCCTAAACAGTTTAAGGATGCTTTACTTACTGTCGTACTGGCACAAAAAGAGACACATAGATCAATGGAACACAACAGAGAGCCCAGAAACAAACCCACGCATGTGCAGTCAATTAATCTACGACACAGGAGGCAAGAATATACGATGGAGAAAAGCAAGTGGTGTTGGGAAAGCTGCACAGTTACATGAAAATCAATGAAGTTAGAACACTCCTTCACACCATACACAAAAATAAACTCAAAATGGTTTGAAGACCTAAATGTAAGACATGACACCATAAAACTAGACGAGAACATAGGCAAAACATTCTCAGACATAAATTGTAGCAATATTTCCTTACATCAGTCTCCTAAGGCAAAAGAAATAAAAGCAAAAATAAACAAACGGGACCTAATTAAACTTAAACGCTTTTGCACAGCAAAGGAAACCATCGATAAAATGAAAAACCTACAGAATAGGAGAAAGTATTTGCAAACTATGCAACTGACAAATGGATACTCTCCAAAATATACAAACAGCTCATACAACTCAATATCAAAATAACAAACAACCCAATCAAAAAATGGGCAGAAGACCTAAATAGACATTTCTGCAAAGACATACAGATGGCCAACAGGTACAAGAAAAGATGCTCAACAGCCCTAACTATTAGGGAAATGCAAATCAAAACAACGAGGTATCACCTCATGTGGGTCAGAATGACTATCATCAAAAAGTCTACAAATAATAAATACTGGAGAGGGTGTGGGGAAAAGGGAACCCTCCTACACTGATGGTGGGAATGTAAATTGGTGCAGCCACTATGGAGAACAGTATGGAGGTTCCTTAAAAAAAATAAAAGTAGAGCTACCATATGATCCAGCAATATCCCACTCCTGGGGAAAACTCTAATTCAGAAAGATACACACACCCCAATGTCCATAGCAGCACCATTTACAATAGCCAAGACATGGAAACAACCCAAGTGCCCATCAACAGATGACTCGTTGAAGAAGATGTGGCAGGCATAGATATAGAAATAGATATACATATAGATATACATATACATACATACATATACACATACATACACACAATGGAATATTACTCAGCCATAAAAAAGAATAAAATATTGCCATTTGCAGCAACATGGATGGACCTAGAGAATATCATACTAAGTGAAATAAGTCAGAAAGAGAAAGACAAATATTATCACTTATATGGGGACTCTAAAAAATACTACAAATGAATCTATAAACAAAACAGAGAAACAGACTCACAGACATAGAAAACAAACTTATGGCTGCCAAAGGGAAAAGGGAAGGGGAGCTATATTAGGAGTATGGGACTAACAGATACAAACTACTGTGTGTAAGATAGAAAAGCAACAAGAATCTACTGCATAGCACAGGGAACTATATCAGTATCTTGTAATAACCTATAATGGACAATAATCTGAAATATTATATAACTGATCACTTTGCTGTACAGCTAAAACTACACAATAGTGTAAATCAGCTATATTTCAATTTTAAAAAAGAGAAAAAAAAGAATGCTTTACTTACAGTGGAACACATTTTCTAGTAGTCAGTTCTTGACAAGATAACAGAAATGAAATGTGCTTCTATAACTCAAATAATAACTTTGTCCTTTAGCTTGGAGTTTCCCATATTGGTGTAAACTATTCCCACAGGAACCTCCCCCAAAATATGACATAACGTTTGTTCTTTTGGAAGTGATTTCAACACAAAGGAGGCATTTTCTCTCTTTAAAAAGCATTAAAAATTGGACTTTTCATTTTTCCTGAGATCCCATAGGGAAAATAAAGTTTATTATAAGCCACAGATATAGAGGTAGCATCCTCATGGAAACATCCAGTAAGCAGATGGATACACAGTTCTAGAACTTAGCAGACAACCTGCATTAGAAAGATGGATTTGGGAATCATCAGCATACAGAATACACGACAGGTAAAAATCGAAGCCATAGGACTAGTTGAGAAAAACTGGGGCGAGAGAGAATGATTTGAAAGTCATCAGCACATAGAATCTTCTGCACAAAGTCATGCCATTCCTCTGCTTTTAAATGGCAAGGGTTCTGAATTTATCTGATCATACCCAAGCACCCGGCTCTAACCATTAAATACTGATTCCATCAGCCAGCCTCACAATCTTCCATCAATTCTGCCAGCTCAGTTGCCATAACATACTCCATGAATTGCGTATTCATTCTCCAATCACCCTCAAAGGTCCCCTGCCACTTGGCCCTATTCTATCTATCCAACTTAATTTCCCACTATCCATTAACAAGAACACATGCTCTTTTGGGTTAAGCAGTTTTCCTTCAGATTGATGGCCTCTCTCAATTTCTTTTCACTAACTTTTCAAAAGAAGGTTGCTGATGCCACTTCCCTTCCTCAATCATTTTTCAAACTACAGTTCAGCTGCCACTCTCTGCCTACAGAAATCCCTAAAGGCATCAATAATCTACTGATAAGCAAATCTTCAACAATCACTCAGTCTTTGTTTATCTTTAATCTCTTCAATTCTGAAATTCAAAATGCTTCAATAACATCCAGTGACATCCTCCATTACATGTCATCAAAGTCAAATATCAAAAGAATGTCGGTAACTCCAAATCTGAATCTCTTTTCTTTCCTACATTCCAGAACCATATACCCAATTATCTGCAGGACCTTTGTATTTATATATTCCAACAGCACATATGACTTATCTCCCTACTCAAAGTAGTTTCTCCTATGGAATTGTCCATTTACATTAATGGCTCCATCATTTTTCAGCTGTTGTTCAAAACATTTTAATTATCCTTGTCTATTCTAATTCACCACACCAAACAGCAACAATCTGCCCATTTTCTGTAAGCCCCCCTATTATTTTTGTGTCTCTCTTATATTCAGTCCTGTATTATAGTTATCTGTATACGTTTCTTATATCTCATATTATATTTTAAGCATCATGAATACAAGAACCATGTACTGCTACTCTGCATCACCTACAGAAACAAGCATATTGTCTTAGATGTCGTAGCTACTCAATAAGTAGACAAAATTTGATTTGCTTATACTTCTCGCACCTAAGCCAACCTCTCTCCTTAATATTTATTCTGAATTTTCTGAGCTATAACTTGCCATTCTATATCCAAGTATCAAACTTAAATTACCTTAAATAAAGCCACTATATATTTTTAAAATATTTTATCTATGAAGGTCACGTCTATCTTTTGCTTCGTTTGTATCTTTTGTTATTTGACCTATCAAGTAAACAGGTTCCTGATAATCTTATCCCGTTTTTTAACTCAAACTATCAAAGCTATACTAAAGGAAACTTGCCTTTGTTACACCTATAGAGAAGTAACAATTTTGCCTTGAATGTTGACATATAAATCGTTTCCCAAATAAGACCTCAAACAAATACAACAGGTTCATTCAAATCCATTAAAAGACATTTACCTGGTTTACAGGAACACCAAAATATTCCAGCATCTCTCTTAAGATACTCAATATGAATGACATTGATGAGGCAAATACAGAAGCAAATTTAAGGAAACATTGTTTCTTGATAGCTTAAGGGGAAAAAAATTAGAAAACATTACTCTTGATAAATAAATAACTGCCGCACAAAATTGTATTAAATAACTGGAAAACCCCTTTGGTTACACATTACACCATCAACTAATCTCTCTGGCCAGCATTATTTTAATGAGAGGAGAGAAAAAGAGGAATGGGAGAATGGGGAAGGGTTGGTAAAAGAAACTTCAATTTATCAGTTAAGTTGCATTAAAAATGCATAGGATTTTTTGAGCCTCTGAAGGGACCTGGTTAATAAATATCAATCAGCGAAACTGGAAACTTAGCAGGGAAGCCTTCAAGTTAGTTGCAACAGCGATGCGCCCTCTCTCCGAAAGCTTTGGGCTGAGACTCTTAGGAAGGATGAGTTCAACCCATCCTTGAAAGCAGGCAGGGGGCCGACGCAAGGCTTTGAAAAAAAGGAACGGGAGCTCTTCCTCACTAACGTATCGGAGTACCACCCATCCCTCCTCGCTTATTTTAAAGACTATGAACCCCAGATAGGCGACGTGACTTAGTCACCTAACTACTAAATAACAGGCCGAGACTAGCGCCCGGTCACATCACTCGCTTTGGCCCCAAGCTCCCTCGGCGTCTCTCCTAACCCATTATGGTCGCCTGGCTTACCTTCCTCCGAAGCCCAGCCTCCCGGCAACCACGGGAACTTCAAGCTGCAGTCGTTAAGGAACCTTGCCGCGGAATCCGCAGAGGACGAGGCCCGGCGTGCACTCGTCCTGGTCCAGGAGCGCTCAGACGTCCACACGTGTCCGCCCGCGCGCCTCGGCTTGCCTGCCACGAGCGGTGACGACGCCTCCACTGGCCCAGGGCTTGGCCCCGTAGCCCCTCACTCGGCCGGGGTAACTCGGCTGGAAGCGCGGTCCTCCTCCCGTGCGCCACCGAACCCGTCCCTTGCCTCCACGATTGCCTCGCCACTTCCGCGTCCCCCGACTAAACTTAAACTCCGCGGGCCATGACCCGTGCCCGACCTCATTGGACACGGCTGAAGATCGTTGCTTGTGACTGGTTACGGAATGACGTCAGGTTATTTACGGTTATTTAGACTGGCTACTGAGGGTCTTCCTCCTTCAGGAGGGCGGGCCTTCAGCGAGGCAGCCAATAGAAGCCTAGAGGCAGCAGGCGGGCGGGGCAGGCCGCGCAGGGACGATGACGCATGCTCAAGACTCGTCTTTAGGTTTCCCGGTTGCTCTCATAATACCGGTGTCTACAGCCCAGAGTATGGAACGATTATGGCCCTTGGATCAGGCCCACGATGCGGAGTTCGTGCCCCACACAGATCTTCGCAGGGAAAGTGTGTTATCCTCTACATACAGACCCGAAGTGGGGCCGCTCTCCCAAGTCCGCTTGCCGTGGAATGTCGCGATATGTTTAATAATTCATTCGTCTATTCAGCAAACATCTATTATATGCTTATGCGACTAGCAGATGCTAAACGCTGTCATCGAGGAATCTGCAGCACTGCAGTACTTAGAATGTTCGTTCATGAACCGCTCCAGGTTATCCAGGCTGCCAATGCTGATCTGGCCTAGCCTACGACGGTAAAGTGACCACCAAGTCCTGGCAGGTGATATCCCCATTTTCAATTCTGATCTGAGGTTACTGGTTTCATAAGAAACAACAGCTACTGGGCTTCCTTGGTGGCGCAGTGGTTAAGAATCCGCCTGCCAACATAGGAGACACGGGTTCGGTCCCACATGCCACAGAGCAACTAAGCCCGTGTGCCACAACTACTGAGCCCGCGTGCCACAACTACTGAAGCCTATGCGCCTAGAGCCCATGCTCCGCAACAAGAGAAGCCACAGCAATAAGCCCACGCACCACAACGAAGAGTAGCCCCCACTCACCGCAACTACAGAAAAGCCCACGTACAGCAAGGAAAACCCAATGCAGCCAAGAATAAATAAAATTAAATAAATTTATTTTAAAAAGTAGCTACTGCTTCTAGTATTTCAGTGAGAAATGCACTGGAGTGACATATGATAATTTAGGATCAACTGTGTCTGCTGCTGACCAACACAATCAAAAAATGGGAGAATTTTTCAACTAATTTCTCTATGTGTCCACAACATTTATTCATTATACTAATATTGAATGTACTATGTGCCAGGCATCATTCTAAAGCACAGGGAATGTAATGAGCAAGGCAGCTGAGGTCCTTGCCCTCCTGGAGCTTACTACATTCTAGTAGAAACCTCAGAGACGATTTCTGTGAGCAATATATATAAAGAGCATCTCTCTCCACTCTCTCTCCATGATTTATTTTTCCTTATAGCACTTATACCATGTATATTTATGCTCCACCTACTGCCAAACAAAACTCCAGAATAGGAAATTTGCTTTGACCCATGCTGTATCTCCAGCGCTTTAGAAGACTGCCTGGTATATTTGATGGGCGTTCAATAAAATAATTGGATAAATTATTTGAATATTTGTTGAATAAAATAATTGGATATGGGATGAGAGAAGACAGACACCAAGAATAATTTGAAACGAAGAAACCGGCAGAACAACAGTGATTATAGTGACAGGCCCAGTAGTCTAGGCTAGATAAGGATTAAAGGAGCAGGAGTGGGGTGCTGGACAAATGTAAAAGAATGCAAATGTATCAGCGACACTACATAGCATTTTCTCAAGTTCCTTGTCCTTCCCTTTTGCCTGCATAAATAATGATCTTATAACCTCCTCCCTTTCCAATCTGATATCAAACAGCACACAATAGGTCCAAAAGGAGAATAT
The DNA here is from genome assembly GCF_002837175.3 of Physeter macrocephalus. Taxonomy (NCBI): domain Eukaryota; kingdom Metazoa; phylum Chordata; class Mammalia; order Artiodactyla; family Physeteridae; genus Physeter; species Physeter macrocephalus. The sequence continues at coordinate 27,771,341 of NC_041223.1, read as the reverse complement.
CCCTTGAGACCATGAGAAGGGAAACCAGTAGTACTAAAGCCTCCTTCAGGGTGATTAATAGAGCTCAATATTCAACTTTGATTTAGGTAACAGCACAGTGGGCCCAAGTCAAATGCTACATCTCCATGAATGCTTTTCTGACAATTTCCCTCTAAAATTAATTCTTCAGTGATCCTTCCTCCATTTTGTTTACTAAAGCATTCATACATACATCTTGACAACCTTTTACAAGATTTGACATTAATATTTTTCTATTACTTTTAAGTGAAATTACTTTCGTGAACTTTTAGAATGATGCAGAATTTCAGTAAATCTTTTCTACCTTTTCTGTCATTTTTGAGTAGTGTTCAAATATTTGATGGCATGCTAAGATTTTCCTGGCTGTGTTCCCCTCCCGCAGTTGAATCTAGGCCCTCAGTCCACAGTGTCTACCCTGCGAATTAGGATTCCACTTTCAGTACTTTCTCCTCAGTGTGGGGTCCCGTCCTTAAAAGGAGGCTTGCCTTGACAGGTCCGTTTTGAGAGTTCACAGAGGTAAAGTATTCCAGTCTCTCTAATCCTTACTGTGGGTACCTTGTGCTCACTATTGGAGAGGAAAAGTCCCCAGTTTTAGTAGGCTCACTTGAGATTCTCCTTTTCAAGCCTGTCAGATGCTACCCCAATTCTTAACTTCTACTCACACAGAAATCAGTACCAGGCAGGTTGGTGATTTGTCCCCATCCCGGTATCTGTGGGTTCCTGGGAAAAGCTTGTCACCTAGCTTAATTGTAAATGCTGTCCAAAGATAATTGGTTTTGTTATCCAGATGTATTTTTTCCATTTTCCCAGAACCGTTAATAATACATGATAGTTAATCATCACACTATGTACTGTATCCCCCAGACCAATAATTTATTCAACTTTACAGCCAATGCTAGGCATACTTTCCCAGTGAATAAATGGAGGCTGAGGGCGGGCTTGAACAGAGGCTATAAAGATGTGTACTCAATCTTGCCAACTGCCCAGTTGAAACCCCATTAGCCTTCTGACACAAGGCTAAGTTTTAGGTGATTAGGAGTACTCGAATTACTATAATTATCTTAAGTAATGGGGCAGGATACAATGTAACATTCTAACAAGTAGGCAATAGCCTCTCCAACCTTAACCATAGGATCTCATGAAAAGGTGATATCCAGATTGGGATGCACATGCCCAGAAAGTTCATTTAGTTTTACATTTCAAAAAAATACTTAGGGCCTTTTTCCTTCTGTTCTGCTATCTATGCTTGAAACCTCTCAGGGGCAGTAGTAATGCAATACACTTAAACCAACCAGCACTATTTAAAAGATTACATACCTCTTAAAGGTTCATTAAAACTTTACAACTGTTTATTCAAAACTTAAGTATTAGTTGACACTAATGAGGACCAAGATTTTCCTTGATTTAAAATCATGTTTCAAATTAAACTGTCTTGAAAATCTCTTTTTGTATTAATAAAAACGACTAAGTAACGTAAAACACAATTGAGACCTACTACCTATGTATCTATACCTACTATATATCTATAAATTGCTATTTACTTGTGATATATTAAAATTACAAAATCTAAGTTAAGTAAGTCTAAATGCAGGAATTATTTTATTTGAACCTTTAAATAACTTAGATAAAAGCCTAGGTTATTGCAGTGTTTGAATCCAAAGGTCTTATGTGTGTTTATTGGCTACTCATACTATTTTTGAACAAAAATATTTAGACCTCTCTAAAAGCATAAAGGTGAACCGCAGCTTGATTTTTCTGGTTCCATTATTTTTAGAAAATTCATATGACTTAATAGATTCTACACTGTTTTCTGATACAATCGTATGTCCACAAAGAGATATGCCTTGACTTTCTCAAACACTTAAAAAGAGTTTATTAAAACCTGGAACACAGAAAACAGTTAAAGGATGTCCTTCTGGTTTTACTCTGCTTCTGGATCATCCAGACAGTCCAGTTAAACATCTTTACTCCTAATGCTTGCTTCCATTTAGTCCTTTTCATTTTTTAGCAATAATCAACTAATTTTCAAAACTCTCATGGTCCAAATAACAGGAAAAAAAAAAAAAAACTCTACTTCATAAAAATTCCAAATAACTTATTTCGATTGTCTTACAGTAGCGATCATCAAAAAATTTAGCATATTTCAAAAAAGAATACAGCATGTCTTAAATATTGAAGTTCATTCCTATCACATTGAAAACTGTAGCAATAATACAGCATTTCTTTTTAATTATCACAGGTAATTTCAGTTGATAACACAGTTTAATAAAGCAAGCACCTGAGAGTAGAATGTAGTTAAGTAATTCAGATAGCTAGAAAAAAGTTCAGCTTCAGGTAGCCCAGTATTCCTGCTATGGAGATATCCAGATTCCCCATACTTCTATAAGCAGAAAACTATGATATTCACAAGCAGCCTACTCCTTTAATTTTGATTGAAGTATAGTTGACTTACAATGTTGTATTAGTTTCAGGTATACAGAAAAATAATTTGTTTTCCCTTATAGGTTATTACAAAATATTGAGCATACTTCCCTGTGCTATACAGTAGGTCCTTGCTGTTATCTACTTTGTATATAGTAATGTGTATCTGCTAATCCCAAACTCCTAATTTATCCCTCCCCCACCCTTTCCCCTTTGGTAACCATAAATTTGTTTTCTGTCTGTGGGTCTATTTGTGTATTTAAGTTCATTTGAATTTTTTTTAAGATTCTACATATAAGCAATGTCATATGATGATTCCTAGGTCCATCTATGTTGTTGCAAATGGTATTTCATTCTTTTTTATGGCTGAAATATTCCATTGTGCATATATATCACATCTTCTTAATCCATACCTCTGTCGATGGACATTTAGGATGCTTCCATGTCTTGGCTATTGTCAACAGTGATGCTATGAACACTGGGGTGCATGTATCTTTCAGAATGGTTTTCTCCATATATATGCCCAGGAGTGGGAGTGCAGGATCACACGGTAGCTCTATTTTTAGTTTTTCAAGGAGCCTCCACATTGTTCTCCACAGTGGATGCACCAATTTACATTTACACTCCCACCAACAGTGTAAATGGGTTACTTTTTCTCCACACCCTCTCCAGCATTTATTATTACTAGACTTCTTGATGACAACCATTCTGACCCACATGAAGTGATAACTCGTAGTTGTGATTTGCATTTCTCTAATAATCAGCCATGTTGAGCATCTTTTCATGTGCCTTTTGGCCATCAACATTTAGGTCTTCTGCCCATTTTTTCATTGGGTTGTTTTTTTGATATTGAGCTGTATGAGCTGCCTGTAATATTTTGGAGACTATTGTTAATTGGCTTATACCAATCAAATCTCTTGTTGGTCGCATTGTCTGCAAATATTTCCTCCCATTCTGTAGGGTTTTTTTTGGTTTTGTTTATGGTTTCCTTGCTGTGAAAAAGCTTTTAAGTTTAATTAGGTCCCACTTGTTTTTTATTTCCATTACTATAGGAGATGGATCCGAAAGATATTGCTGTGATTTATGTCAATGCCTACTCTTTTTAAATATCTAGTTATCAAAATTAACTCACAGAGTCAACAAAAGTCTATATAACTATGATTTTAATCTACTGGCTGTGGTTCTGCCCTCCAAATATGGAACATGTTAAAATGATGAGGCAGCTAGGCCAAGTGATATCAAATGCTCTTCCTGGTCCTATTTGATCCGAATTTTACTATATTTCCTCTTCTATGGGAAAGCCCTTTAAGTACTTGAAGACTGCTATCAAGGACTCATCCCAGTCATCGCTTTTCTATAGTAAACATACCTTTTCCAATTACTCATATGACAATATTTCAGACCTCAAGCTTCTGGCTCTCCTTCCTTTAAATATACTAAATATTTTCCCTTAAAATCACAGTACTCCAAAACAACACACAAGAGGTAACTTGAGCCGCGTATAAAAAGATTAAGGTTCCAACTCTTCTATTCATAGCAATCTGAACCCTCTCCTGTTCAGCTCATTTTTAAGGTGGCTTAGATTGACTTAAGTTTTAGCAGGAGCTATTAACTGACTTATACCAATCAAATTTCTATATACCCACACGCAGTTAACATGCTTTCTTTTATACACTCAAGGAGCATTTATTACATACCTATGGTATGTATGTCTTACACAATACACAATGCTAAGTACTAAACATTTATTCTAGCAAAGCATGACACACAAACAGAATGAGTTGCCAGCCTAAAAGAATGAGGACAAAAGAGGAATTTTTAGGTTTTTTGGTAGGGTGTAAGATTTTAAGATAGGTAAGTGAACAAGGAGTGGGATAAGGCAAAAGAAAAAAAAAAGCTGCTCAAAGGAAATTCCTATAGTTCATCCTAAGATTTAGGCAACAAGAAGTCATCGAAGAATTTTTAGCTTAAAAAAGACAATTTTCAGTTGAAAAACATCCCACAGATGGCAATTAAAAGATAAAATTTAAAGGTCAAGGTGTCCAAATCAGAAGACTATACTGCAGCAACTGGGGCAAATGATGAGCATCTACCACCGTTATCACAGGGATGAAAAACAGCCAACACGTTGATTTTGAAAGTCGAGTATCACCAAATGAAGGCATAAAAAATAACTGTATACGGACATTAACCAGCTAAATTCTGTAAGTTATCTTTTTATGTCTACATTTGGTGATACTCAATCTTTCAAAAAAATTCCAAGTGTATTTAACATTACCTTCATGGCAGGCTTAGAAAGACCCTGGAAGCTTAAAGCTTCTAGGGAATTCCCTGGCGGTCCAGTGGATAGGATTTGGCTTTCACTGCTGGGGCCCGGTTTCAATCCCTGGTCAGGGAACTGAGATCCCACAAGCTGTGTGGCGCGGCCAAAAAACAAAAGGCTTCTAGTTTTCCCCTTCCAGTACAGGACAGAAAAAATTACGACCTCCCATAATCAAGGACTAGATTGAGTGAGAGTGGTATTCTTAATTTTAAGTGGCGCTTTACAAGCCATGGAATTTGCAATTACTATGACAATACCAAGAAGTCATCATTGCCAAATACAGAGTTCATGCTGTGAACGTACATCCTTTCATCACCTAACTGTACGGTGTACTTACCATCATCTACTTTTATTTTGCTCTTCCTAATTTATTTTTGGGGGTATTTCTTTTGGGGGGGGTTGTTTTGTTTTTATTTTATATTGGACTACAGTTGATTTACAATGTTGTGCTAGTTGCAGGTGTACAGCCAAGCAACTCAGTTATACATACACATATATCTATTCTTTTTCAACTTCTTCTCCCATTTAGGTTATTACAGAATATTGAGCAGAGTTCCCTGTACTAATACAGTAGGACTTTGTTATCTATTTTAAATATAATCATCTTTTATTAAAAGGAGGGCTCATTATTACTGAATCAGGAAGTTGGGCAACCCTAAGAGATTACTAAGAAAAATCTGATCCCAATTCTTAGGAGAATACCATTAAAACCACTTACCCAACCCTTTTCTACTTGCAAGAATCAAGATTATCGTCTGCTCTTTAAGAGCTCTGTAAATCAGCTCACTGTTGTGAAATACCTGAAACATCCTTGGGAAAAAATATTTCTTATGTACAGATCATTATAATTAAGACACATTGTTTGGAATTTTTCTCCTAGTAGTGGTGGTAAGTGGCATCCTAATGCCTGTTCTTTTTTAACCAGTGGGATTCATTTTTAAAAGCTAAAGTACTAGGAGGTAATACAGTAATATAAAGAGACCTAGCACACTTAATGTACAACTTCGGCTTCACTTGCATAATTGACACACTAATCATTACTGAATGCTTGTAAAACATGAGTCCAGCTCATAAATCTACACAACCTCTACTAAAGCTCTCAAGTCAGACAATGGAATACAATAACTAATTTCAATATATTCCTGAATTCCAGGAAACTAATAACTTTTTCACTAACATAGACTCCAAATTTTTAACATCTACCTCAATAAACTGAACAATTAGACCCTTGACATTCAGATTTAACAATAATGGCTTCAACTATCTGAGAACCCTAAATGCATGTAACAGATAATATCCTAAAATTCTGTTAAAGGATGTATCACAATCTACTACTCACAGACTGAGTCTAGTCAAATACAATCCCATGAAGGTGAAGTTTATTTCTCCATGTCCCTTCCCTATTTAGCAACTTCATAAACTTAGGTCTCTGTACTTCTCTTTCTGAAAGTGAAAGAAATACTGTTCCATACGGAACAAAGTATTTCCCAAAGGGATTCCAGTTGAAAGCCAAAGAGAGGAATTCCCTGGCAGTCCAGTGGTTAGGGCGCTGCGCTTCCACTGCAGGGGGCACGGACTGGATCCCCGGTCAGGGAACTAAGATGCCACATGCCGTGCCCAAAAAGAAAAAAAAAAAGCCAAACAGAAAAAGAACAAAGCAACTAACTCTTTAAAAATAAATGTCCCTAATAAATAAAATAGCACACTTTTATGTAGGTAACTGGTACATAGTGTTAAAATTACCCAGTATAGTTCAGCATACATGTACAGAGTTCTTACTTCTTTAACAAAGTTTTGAAGGAATAACTTGTCATTTGTATTAGTCAAAATGTATCTGTCTTAGCACACAAATTTCTGTGAAAATGCTTGTTTAAAGTCACAGAATGGTTCACTTTATATTTCAAATAACTTAGAAGAGGGGCATGGTAAGAATCACACCAGATCTAACTCAAAGTGAACAAAGAGAAAAAACCCCACTCTTTTTAGTTATTAACTGACTACTATTTCTAGAAAGAAAGAGGAGTAATGCTGATTTCTACATCATAATATTATGGCTGACAAGTTCCTGTATGAACACAGGAACAGGAGGGCTAGACTAGAAGTCTGAAATTCCTGTATTCATTAACAATGGCTTAGAATTACCCACTGTAAAATTTCCCATTTTCCCAGGAGAAAAAAGAAAAAAAACAAATGGGGATTTGAGCAGTTTTATAAAGTATTTATCAACCCTGAAAAAGCCACATCATACCAGTAATTTTACTAACAGATAAGCTGGTATTCTAAAATGAGACATAAGCCACTGACATCAGTTGTATAGAACACACACAGAAATAGTCTCAAAATCAGGTAAACAAACAACAGCTATTACCACTTATGACATTTTATTGGCATATGACAATTTACAAGGGTCCCTGTTGCATTATACATCACACTGAGTAAGAATCATTTAGCCATCTACATTCATTCTTACTGGATATATTTTTACTCAAATTATAACTGAATTCCCAACACTTGATTTTAACTGTGACAAAAGGGAAAAACAGTAAGTCCTTAAAGTAGGCTACAACTGGAAAAACAAATTTTGTTTTAATTAAAATTCCTACGATGTTGAAAGGTGTACACACCTAAGGACTGAGTCATGGCCTTCTTAAAACAGCTTTCTTAATCCTTTCTGGAAATATCCTTTGGTTCATTTTTATTTTCCTTCTCTAAGCAAAAGGAAGTCTGTTAATGCAGGTTATCAAGGAGTTACTATTTTCTAGCACTTGTAAACAAATACCCTTACCAAGAGGAACCATTCAGCTTTTTTATAACATGTCATGAAGTAGGGTGTTAAATTGTGGTTTAAAAAAATTCACACAGGCTACTTTTTATATGCTTGGCTCTAAAAAAAGATAACATCCACAATGTCATTCTACTGCAGCGTTTTCACAATCACCCTTCCTACTATGGTCTAATAGGATACTCTTTCCTCAATTTTATTTAATAAAACTAACCAAATCATTAACATATTTGGGTTAAAGCAATGCATTTGCACTTAAAATATAACCTGCTGGTAGGACCTGGGTAGCTTTATTCCTACTCCCTATTATATAATTTCTCAGTAGGTTCCCCTTTCCTGTTGTCTTATATGGAAAAGCAAAACTGCACATTTATAGACATGCATAGAGATTCAGTATCTAACCAAATAATAACTGTTAAAATAAAAGCTAAATTATTTGTATAAAATAAAATGGTCATGAAAATTCTCCTGTGTCGGAGATCAAATCCATGTTGCTTTAGCGTGTAATTAAGTATTATTCTGACTAGGAGAATATTAGTTATGCCCTGATTAATGAAACACACAGTTGCTTTGACACTATTTCCTCTGCTCAAACAATTTCAGAAAGACAAAATAAAAATAAACATGCAGTACTTAAGGATCTTAGGGCCATGAACATCACATATACTGAGTTTTGTTTTCATGTTTTTCCCTCATACAGCTCTTAGCTAATGCCTCTGACTGCAGTTAAGGTGCTAGAAGAGCACCTGTAAACCATCAGTGAGGATGAACGAGCCATACACTTAAGATGTTTAAAAGTTTACACTAACAGAATAAGCATTATCTCCTTTTAATGCAAACATAAAAACTAATTCAGTTGCTGAATTAACAAGTGAAATTTGACTACTTTTATATATGCTCTAAGAGCAGACAGACTTAACACTGAAATTTACTATTTTGGATTTTCATTCCTTCTAAGAGATATCATCATAAACATAAAGGCAATTCACATTTGAAAGATTATCTTCCTGAAGAATAGAACCCTTGGGAAGAAAAAGAAAACCCATTTTACAAACTGCAACTGAAATATGGAAAAAAATAAAAAACAAGTTAGATCAATGCTGTGACAAACTTCCTGTCAGATCTTTTTATTGGTGACATATGAAAAACAAGTTACTTAAAATACTACTAATGAGCAGTATATTCTGTTCGCCTATTATTCCTTATGGTTAGACTACAAACTAATGATTTGGCTGTCCAAAAGCTCAAATAAATATGTAAGGTATGACATCAGGTACACATCTTTTTAATGTATCAAGTTACTCTGCAGAATAATCCTCTTCCATACCAAGGCCAGGATTACAGGTTTTGTTCTTTTTTTTTAAAGTCTAAGACGTTCAGTAGGAAGGCGGTTTTTACCAGTTTCCTCTCTCAAACAATAGCTGATATCTAAGACCATGACTCAAACTTTCAAAGAAGAATAGAAAGAGAATATTGAATTTTGAACTCAAATAGTAAAGGCTCCTAAGAATGGTTTGTATATAGGCCACTGCTTGCTTTCAGTTAAAAAAAAAAAAAAAAAAAAAAGAAAAAAGAAAAATATTCTCATACTTTTCAATCTAGCTTTTAACAGCTTTGTACTTTTTTCACTATTGGCAAAGTTTCTTTTTCCTTCTTAAACATTTGCTGAGGTGTTAAACTAGCTTAGTTTACCAAAATAACAACTTTTTCCATGGTACACTTCAAAAATTAAGTCACCCTACAATGTAGTGTGTTTGAATTAAGGAGAATGTTAAACAGATGTATACAGTTAAAATAGTTAGTGTGGTTTCTATAAACAATTGCTATTCAGGGATTTGTATGTAGAGCTAACGTTTACTTCAGAATAAACATTAACAAACAGGGAGGAAAGAGAATCAGAACTTTCACAGAGCTGTACTTGACCATATCTTATAGACAAAGCAGAATTACAATGCATGTAACAAAAACAGTAAAAGTATTTTTTTAAAAGTTGTTACAAATATGGTACGTAACAATTTTCTACTTTATTTCAGTACAATTTTCAACATACAGTCTACTATTTTTCAGGATATTTGAAGACTTAAAACAAAATTTCTCTAGACTACTACTTGCAAACAGTAAAATTTAAGTAAAATGCTTACATTCTTATTTGAAAACAAAAATCATGTAAAAAAATGGTGGGTGCAAGTTCCATTCTCTGTTGCAATCTCACTTCAGATTTACTATTCCTAAAAAAAAAAAAAAAAAGAGAGAGAGAGAGAGAGAAAGATTAGCAAAGATATGAAGAGTGAAAATGATCCAAAATAATCATTGTTCCTAAAAATTAAATAATTAACTAACTGGCCCACCAAACCCATACATAAGAAAATGTAAGAATCACTAACAAGTTGGAAATTTCTACCTTTTCTTCTTTGCGTCTGTCCTTCTTTTCTTCATTATTTTCCATGGTCTCTTCTTCATCTTCAACAATCCCGTCCCCTTGATATTTGTCATGAGTCCATTTTGGACTGCTACCTGATTTTTTGAAGTTAAAGCGCCCTCTGCCACGTTGAAAAGTACCACGACCTCTTCCTCTTTTGGCCCAATAATCCACACCATCATCTCTGTCATCATGCTACAGAAAGGTTAAAAACAATCATCAATGAAACGTCTTTCTTGTAAGGAAGATGATTATATCCCCAATCATAAGTCAGGGTATAAATTGTCTGAAGATTGGGTAAATGAGATTGGTGCTGTTCCAAAACACAAAACAAAACCAATAAAACTGAACTTTTCAACAAAAACATACTCCATCATGAAAGCAAATAGTTACATCCTATTGCTTCGTAACCCAAGCATTTGAGAGCTGCCCAGTTTTTTTGGAGAATCTCAACTGCTAAATTACTGCCAATTTTCAAAATTTTTACTTTTTTGCTTTCCGTTTTTATTTCAGTCTAAGTCCACTTATTAATATACTGTGTATAAATGACAAAATAACCGATATTTTTCCCCAAAAAATTACCTGTCATAAATATGCAACAAAGCATAAAAATATAATTACATTATCAGTAACATTTACTAAATAAAACAGGTGATAAGAATTATAGTTTACATATAGCAACAGATTTTTAAAATCCTGAGATTTAAATCTAAATCAACGTGTATTACACATCAGTCTTCTTGGCAAGGAAATTTCACAAGCCAAATCATGAAGGCGTGGTCCCTAGAGTAATATCTCAACTTCTTTCTTCTTCACTAACCTAAAATACTGCAGCTATTATTACAGCCCAACCTTAATTTTTCATTAAATGCATCCAAAAACAGATGTTCCCCAAGTTACAAATTGTTCCTTTAATCAAAATATCTGCAAAATTGAAAAGTTCTTGACTTTGTCGATAAGCGGAAGAGTATTACGTCCCGAAGTACAAAACAAAAAGCCAAAGTTCTCCTGTAATGTAATTTAACTGCTGCCCACCTCAAAGTTACTTTTAAGTTCGTACCTACAAAAATGGGAGTGACACCCCTTTATGAGACAACAGGCATAATGCAAACAATGTTGCATACACTGTACACAAGTACAATCTACATACATAAGTACAACTTACGGAGTACTGATATTGATCAACTGTCCAAAAGTCACTAAAACTTTTCAAATACATAATATGAACGCATTTTAAAAACATGCAATGTGCCTTTGTGCATACTCATGTAATACAGATCACCCTCCTGAATGACTTGAAAAGTTCACACATGTAATTAACAGACTATATAAAAGAGCCCTTACCCATCTCTAATAATCTAGCTTTATCAAACCAATAAAAGATGACTAGGCAGAGGTGTGCATGACTCAAAGAATGAACTTAGGAACTATCAAAAGTGTAAATTTCAATGTCAGAAAGTTCAATTGTAAACCCAAAATAAACTATTTTAAAATAGTCTGCCACTCAAAATAATATGCACACACAATTACATAATTTCAGGCTCCCTTTTGGTATTAACACAACTAACTCTATATAGCCTTTATGCTTTCTTGTTTGTGGTATTTACAAAGTATTCCATGGATTTGTAGGAAGAAGCAAACAGCCATTGAAGCCAGAGGCATGGGTTTAAATCTTAACAGAAACTGTGTGACTACTTCCTCACTTAAAAAAGCAGAGATAGCCTTGAAGGAACACAGACATCTGTAAAAAAGTGCCCGGCCCAGTGCGTGACAAGCAAGCAATCAATGGTGGTGATAATGTTTATATGGTGCTTATTACTCATCTAATTCTCACAACAACCCTATAAAATACCGTTACTAACCCCATTTTAGATATAAAGAAATTGAGGCACAGAGAAATTGAGTAACTTGCCCAAGGCCACAGAGTCAATCTTTTCCACTGCCCCTTATGCCCATCATCCACAGAATACATTTTCTAGGTATCTTGGTGACAGTAAATAGTTACCATATGAGGTAGCTAAGAGCTGAAACAGAAAAACCAGTGGCAAAGCTAGACACTACAGTTAAACTAGCAATTACTTTTAAATATACAATCATCTGAAATTAAAGAAAACAAAAGCTCCAAGATCATACTGTGTTTTTCAGAGGGTATACCGGCAGCTACCTAAGTGACATTTTGATGCTAAGCACACTAACTTTTTTATTTTTCTTTTTGCCACGTCAAGAGGCAAGCGAGATCTTAGTTCCCTGACCAGGGATTGAACCCATGCCCCCTGCAGTAAAACCATGGAGTCCTAACCACTGGACCGCCAGGGAAGTCCCTAAGCATACTAACTCTTAATCCTCAAATTCTTACATCCAAGATTTTAGTCTTATTACAGACTAATTAAAATTAATTACTTCATAGATGACAAAGAGGATGTTAGATATTTATAATACACAGCCAACAATATGTTAACAAAGGAGGCCAGATCAGAACCAAGACCTTCTGAATCCTCTGATCTCTTCTGTACAGAATGATCAAATTTCAAAGAGTGAATTTATAAAAGCGCCAACCCAAACGTCCTTTCCCACAAGGGATTTTCTTTTCCTCAGATGACATCAACTCAACATGGAGAACTTGCCCATTTTAGTACTTTCCCACTTGCTCCAACTCTTCACATACTCTCACCTCTCCAGAGAATTTCAGGTTCTAAAGACTATTCTCTTTCCTGGAATACTTATTATTGAAAACATTACCTTATCTTTGCATAAATCAAACTTCTGAGAAAGAAAATTTCAGATTAAGAATGCAACAAATGTTATATTACTCAGTACTGGAGGAAAAATGATACAAGCTTTAAGAACCTTTTGGAGCCCAAGGTATGGGTTCAAATCCTGACCCCACTCCTACTGGCCATGTATGTACCTTTGGTCAAGCTGCTCAACCTCTGTACCTCTGCGTTTTTCATCTATACAAGTGGAATAATGGCCCTACCTCAAAAGGACTTCATAAGCATGAAAACAAATTCATATATGTAAAACACTTAGAATGGTGCCTAGCATAGTATATGCTCAATAAATGCTACCCATTATTACTACTAAGTATTAAACATTTCATTACTCTGGACATTTCCATGTTTGTCAAAATCTAGGGGAATCTATAATTTTCAACTTCATTTAGTCTCAAATTTTTTAAAATATTTCTATTCTCAACACTAGCTGTCTGAAAACTCAGACCTATTCAGACTACGCAAAATATTTTAAATTTAAATTCCCAGGTAAAAACCAGAGTTGTCATTCCAATAGCTCATTAATTAAGAACAAAAATAATTAATTTTGGAAACTGATTTATAAGAAAAAATGTGATGTGTTAAGTTTACTTCTAGTGAGCATTAGTCTGTGACAAATGCACGTGTATGTCTATATTTATATAGAAATGGAGATTTTAAAACATAACCCAGAATAGCAACATACAAAATGTTAAATAACACTCTTCTTAATTAGTATAACTAATGCCTAGCTATATGACAATAAAAAATAATCATGTCCCAATTTAAGACAAAAACTATGATACTGGAGACTGAAAGAACACCATAGAAAAATGAAGGTCTGGCCTAAATTAAATATTCATAAAATGTTTAAGGGTGCTAAACAATTACTATCTACTTGTTCACCTCTCATTTCCCTCTTGACTTTTTGTCCTTTCACATTTGCTCTATTTGTCTGGCATTTTTACAATCACTCACTCCTCACTCCACCTTTGCAAGGTTGGCCTTTTCATCTCTTCTGACTGGGTGATCTTACTGTGGCTTTGTGACTATATGATGGCTCCTAGACTTTTTTCTCTCTAGATCTGCATTAGCAACTGCCTATTGCACATTTCCACTTAATTTCTGCCCGGCACTTCAATAACAGAACTTAATCTTCACCTCAAATTAGCTGCTTTCCCCTTTATTCCCTATCTTTGAGAGATTCCATCTTCTCACTACCAACACCCAACTAGTGGCTCCCTGAATAAGCCTTCATAAATGTTCCTTAAACTTTTCTCAAACCTATAGCACCTTAGTTCAAACAATTATTTCCCAGATCTGCTTGTCACAACCATGATTTTCCAAACTCTGCTTAACCTCCTAATTAATTCAAGTATTATGGCCTTCCAAAATTTGGCTCCCGCTTTTTCTTAGTTTTCCCAAACTTACACCAATCATCTAGCCATCTGAGTACTGGAGTTCTCTATTTAAGGATGTTTCACCCCTGCTTTCTTACAGTACACCTGCTAATCTTTTAAGCTCAAGATTCAATCCAAAATCGTCTACGAAGTCTCTCCTAATCAGTATCTCCTTTGCAATAATCCACCATTTCCTCCTCGGGAGGAAATCGACCATATGTATTTAGAATGTTCTCCATTACTAGGTCTCATAAGCCAAGAAATGAAATATTTATCTTTCCATCTATAGCATAAACAGCCGTCTATACATCGAAAAGGAGATAGGTCTTTTAAACTTTTCTGTAACTGAATAAAATGCCTTTCACTTTCTAGACTGTCAACTCAAGCATAAACTTCTCCTCACAGGAGCATATGCTGTGCAAACATTATGCTTAACTTTTTCAGACTCTTGGTCATTAAAGTACCCCAAAAAGAGGCAAATGGAAATTAATTTTTGAAACAGCTACAATACCCATTCTTCAAACAAAATATAGATCTACTTCAGAATACAGCTCTATAATTTAGCTGATGGCATGGACATTCAGGTCTATTCAAATATATTCATAAAAAGCCAAATGAAAGATACATTTCTATAAAATCCAGTACTATTTTCCTCCTTGCTTTGAAAAAACAATTCGTCTTCAGAAATAGTCTCTAAAACATGACTTCCCTGAGAAGCAATGACAAAAATGAGTATTCTGGTAATGGCTTTTGGTATTTTCTCAAGTTTCTATAATACAGGAAAAAACCCTCTTCTCCCATGCCAAAGTACAGAAAATTTCCATCATTACCTAGAGAATCTTTCAGGACCCACCTCCTCTGGCTTCATCCCTTATAAAACTACTTCAGAGAGAAGAGCATCACAAGGAAGCACTAAATTAATGTGTATCTAGCAACTTTTCCATAATGTAATTTTTCATCTTCCTTTTACTCCAATAAGTTAACAGCCTCCTGAGAACCTTAATTACATGTACTGTGAAAGAATTCTTCTCCTTGTCTTTCAATTAAACAAATAGCTGCGATGATGAAAAGTAAATCTTAATGAGAAGCTTCTACAACTTTTACCGTCTTATAGACAGATATGAAACAAGTTACTGTTCTCCTCTGAATGTGGCTATCAAATCAGGTATATTTTTACTTTACCCTGATCAGCCCATAGGTGATATCAATAAAGTATAAACAGGACTAAAGGGACCCACATTTTCAAAACTTCAAAATCATCTGGGTAATGATTTATTTTAAAAGTTTCCTATATGATGGTGAAATCTTCTCATAGTAGTGGATACCTGTACTCAAATGTATTCACCCAGTATGCTTTGAAAATTAATGCAAACCAAATAAACAGAGATTTCTAACACCCACCAAGAAGTACTTCTTGCTCTTTGGGGTATATTCTGGATCCCATTCCTCTTCCTTCGGTCTCTTTTGAAAAGTAGTATTTGAGTTGTTTGGACCAGTATTTGTCCCAGCAAAAACTCCTCTGGCTCTTCCTCTGCCTCTAATTCGAAACTGATTAACATTAACAAAGTTGTTTAGTAATGAAATCAAGAGGTATTAAGTTACATGCAAACTCTAATTTTACTGCAGTAACAAAAAACATTCCCTAATTTCTTTCCTAAATCTCAACTTCATGGCCACTGAGGCCAGTAAGGAGGCAAAAAATTCTGCCTACTGAAAGCTGAGTAGGTTAAGAAGAAATGCAGTCAACCTAATTAGTTGACAGTGCAGTCAGAATACTGCACTGTCAAGGCCTGAACTAAAATTTTTAAATAATCAAGTTGGTTTGTTTCCCTTCTACTAGCCAAAAGAGTTGTCTAATTCCTAACACTAACATCCCAAGTGTTCAACTACACCTATCACCATATAGGCAAAGCTCTTCTCTTTCCCAAATGATCTATTAGTGAACCCCACTAATAACAAACTGGATACTTGCTCAAGGTAGGAATCTGAATCTACAAATTAAAGAGTCAAGAAGATGCACTACTATGAAGTCATTAAATTAACAATTGTAACAAATTTATGAAAACATGGGAATAATGCATATGCTATGTAGAATAAAAAGAAAAGATATAATTTCTATGATTGATACACGGATAAACAAGAACTTGAAGAAAATATGCAAAAATGAAAATAGCCGTCAATACAGAAATGAACATATGGATTTTTTTGTTTCAAGACATTTTTTTCAAGAACTAAGTGATTCAAGAAATGGATCTCAATCATTAACTTTGCTTGACTCTTGGGTCTCTAAGCACTATGTACAGTTACTGATTCCAATGTTAAGGAAAGTTATCTAGTTTATATAGATGCTTCTAAATCTCAAATTGGCATTTTATTTTTTTAAAATCAGGCAAAAACATTTATTTTTTACTTTATATACAAAGAAAGCATCATCCCAGCTCCAGCCCTTCCTCACTCCCCCTAAATGGCATTTCTTAATGACGATATATCAAATACCATTTTATTTTTCAAGCCTATAGGTGTAATGACTCACACAACAATGTCTAAAACATATATTTTACTTTCCTTATGTATAGTACTCTTAAGTAAAGTTCTACCAAATTATCAAAGATAATTTTATTACTTACAAAGGTTCCTCGTGGTCGGCTAACTCCTCCAAAGCCTGAGTATTCTTTCAGTTCATGGTGAGTTTTAAATTCTTCTTCTCTTTCCTTCTTACTCTCCTTTTCTTCTCGAGAACTGGGAGAAGAAGGTGATGCTGAAGAGGATGAAGATCGAGAATGATCTTGCTCTCTACTTTTATGTTTACTGCAAAATAAAGGAAACAAAAAATGTGTGCTATTTTTAAAAAAGATAAAAAGACCCTGTTGAATCTTATAATAAGAGGGATATTTTTCAAGTCAAAAAAACTATCCCCTATTAAAATTATTATGCAACTAAAATGATTGGGTGTTAAACTCTGACAAAGTCTGTTTCCATTCTCCTTCAATATTTGTTTTATTTACATCACTACTGAAAAACATGGTATGACATGCCAGTTAGAAACTAGCAGTCTGGAAACTTCAAGAATAAGGTTCAGTTCTTCAATATTTTTAACTTATTTTTAAGGAAAGGAAGAGAAGAGTAGGAAAAAGTAAGAATGGTCTTAAGGCCATGTTTCAAAATGAATGCAGTTTGTACACCCTGGGTGAGAACAGTTGATATCGTTTAGGCCATAACTCCGTTATTGAAATAAAAAGCATATGACATTACAAATACCAATCATAAATTAAAAAACACAAGTAAAATCCACCATTTACCTAATGAATAGCAAGGAAAACAATTATCTATAATACTTCTTAGTACTCCTATTATTTATTTGACTCTATGATGATCAATTTTACATGATTCTAATGCAACACCCGAAAAGGTCATACCTGCGATAACTCTTACCACTTCTAACAGTATCCATGGAAACATTACTTTGAAAGACTAATACACATTGCTATTTCAAAAAAACTAGTCCTTCCTCCCCCCCATCTCTCCCATGTTAAACCACTAGACATCAGTTTAAATTCTTGTACTCTGGGTGTTATGAGTTGAAAAAGTGCGGAATCAAGCATAACGAACCAAAGTTCTTACACAAACTGTTTCTAGAAATGCACTGCATTGAAGTCCAACCTCCTGATGTAGCCTGGATAATAGGACACATTAATTTGTCATTTTTTTTTTCAGTGTTAGCTTGCTATTCCAAAGTTTTTGTCCTCATCCACCATAAGCCGTGTAAAAGACAAATATATTTTTGCTGTAAAACAAATAATTTTAATTGTTTAAATTTAAACATTTGATTACACAGTCAAAATTGAAAGCAATTAAGCTGACAATTATTAAAGGCTAATTAGAAGCTAAAACCTAACTCAGACAGTTTTAACAATTACCTGTCATCTTTGTAAGATTTGTATTCCTTGTAATCTTTTGGAGTTTTTTCCTGCTTTCTTGATCCACTGGATTCCCTGGAGCCCTTGGAATCCCCCCGTTCTTTACTTCTTTCTTTTCTCCGACGATCAATGTCATGCCGAAGATCAGCAGAATCACACCTTAATTTTTTATCTCCCTATAAAAGACAAATTAAAATACAGATTTTAGGGAAACTACAGGGACAAAAATACATACATATGTGTGTGTATGTATGTGTATGTGTGTATACATATATATATATATACATATATATATACACACACACACACACACACACACACAACCAAATTTTAGGCCAGTTTCTATGCTGGCATTTTAGTATCAGAAAAGAATGAATAACATACTACTTCCATACTTAGTTTTTGTTTAAAAATGTACTTGATGTTTTCACTAAACATTTGTGTACACAAGTATAACGGGACTGGGGAAATTATTAAAAGGTAATCATCTTGAAAATGTCATAGGTTTTTGTTCAAAGGAATCCATAATAAACTTTCATACAGTAAAATGATACAATTATTTTTCCACTCAGCACATCCTCATTATCATCCCTCATCCTTCAAAATGGTTTTTAATATAGTTTAACAGTGATAGAGGTTATACTCAGTTGTCGGTATAGCCATCTGCCTATAAAGTTAAGGGATCCTAAAGTAATGGTTCTCATTATTTAAGCCTCGTTGTCATCAAGCGCTTCCCATATAAGTTGACCAACCCAATAAAAACCACTTCAAAAGTTAAGTATTCTGTAATTTCCATAACATGCAAGCGTAATATGATTAATGAAACTAACTGAGGTTGAACAAGGGTAGAAACAAAGCCAGAAAGATATTATTCCCAATCCTGTACTCAGTATCTGGGCCATATACTGCCCTTTCTCAATTCAGGTATTGCAACGGACATTAGTTTAACTGGGTCACAATTCACCTCCTTCTTGTTCCATTGCTTTTTCAAATACTATATAATTTAGGAAGATGGAAAGAGGCATCTAGGAATGAAGAAAAATTATACATCAGTTAAGATGCTAAGCAATGTGGATATCCTTGCTAGTATTCAACAATAAGAAGTACTTACTCTGGGAAGTCTAGCTATAATGTTCATAAATATTCATAAAACTATAAATATATCTCCAAATGATACCAACTACTCACCTATTTGCTCCCACTGTAACAAGAAAAATCTAATCAAGAGCAAAAACCTTCCTATTCACCTAGTAATACATTATTACCAATTCCACAAGTAACAAGATAAGTGAAAGTATTTTGTAAAGGCCAAACTATATATATATATACAACTATATATATATACACATATATATACATATATATATATATAAACTACATAGTACTACATATATGTTAATTGTTCACTCAGATAGAAAGATAAAGGATAAAAAGCAATGTCATATCCTCATGTCCTTCCATTAGTTATCACTATTTTCTCTCCTCTCGATCAAAATCGGTCTGAGTAACAAAGAGAGAAGGAAGATACTCACTGTCAGAGTACAAGAATAGACTAAATTGTGGGCAAAACAAAATTAACCAACATTGAACCCAAGGTATTGAAAGTAAAAGCCCAAATTAGCATTCACTTCTCAGAATCTGGTTTTCCAAGATTAATGTGCCCCATGCAAAGAAACCACTTTCTTCCTAAGCTCTAAATTTCTTATCTAATGAATTAATAGCATGCCTAATTAAAACGGTTATATACTACAACCATTAATAACAGCTTCTAGTAATAAAAATGCCAATGTTTTCATAACAGCCCAATTACTCAACTCTGCAAAATACATGTATTCTCACTCTTCCTATTAGAAAACCAATGTCCAAGAAGCTAATTACTTTCCTAATATCACAGAGACAGTACTCGGTGATGGCCAGAATTGGAACCAAGCAATACACTTCCAAGTTCCCTAGCCTTTTCACTACAACAAACAGTTGCTCCCTTTTAACCTTGCTCCACATTTCAACTAGACTTTTATGAACTGTCATATAATATACCTAGAAAATGTCAATTTCAAATTATCAATTAATCAGAGTCCCTTAACGACTGAATTCCATACTCAGAGTGCCCCGACCCCAACGCCAGTCATTCCAGTCATTCAGACTCCTTTCTCAAGTTTAAAAGCATTCTTCCCCCCAATCCACAAAAACTGTAACAGAGTTTTTGTTCCAAATGTTCATTTGTAAACCAGTTCTTAGAATGCTTATTTCTTAGTCCAGATCAAAAATGCCCAGTAGCATGGAGATTACTTCTTGTTCTCTCTGTGAAGAACCTAGAGATATTAATTGAGGCACACATAAATCAAGGAATATTTATTCTGGCTCATCCATTTCACCTCTAACAGAAACCCTACTATAATTGTATCTTTGCTTTTATAATTTTCCTTTGCCTACTCATCGATTCTTTGCCCTTTTCTTAGAACTAGTTTCTTCCTTTCAGTAGCATTTTAAAAAATTATTCTTGGCTTAACTTAGATATATAGTACAGTGTCAGCTTAATTTCTTCTAGGAAAATACACTATATACACTACCATAAATATATACATAATGTATTTACAAGTTACAGACAGATGATATTCATAAACATTTTGCCTAAACAAACTATGCTTATTAGTACAATATCATTAACTAAGCTGAAGTTAACATGAGAAAAAAAAAAAAACAACGGTCCATTCAAAACATACCTTTTGATTTTCTTCTTTAAAAACTCTCTCTTCCCCCGCTAAACGGGTGTGCTTCCTCAGGGCACTTGGAGAGATGTCAATTCTCCTTAATGTAAAATAAAGTCTATTTGTAGTCACATTAACTTTATGGTTCCACAAATTCCTAAAATTGTCCATTTTTGTAAAGGAAATACTAGACAGTTGTTTCTCTCCCAGTTGTCTAATTTAGCACAGCAAGATTATTAATCTAATTCCTAATAGATAATTAAGAAATAAACACTATATTAAAAATGAATTAAAATGCTTCAACCAAATTTTTATATATAAATGAAGCCTGACGTGTGTGTGTGTGTGTGTGTGTGTGTGTGTGTGTGTTTTACGCGGGTCTCTCACTGTTGTGGCCTCTCCCGTTGCAGAGCACAGGCTCCGGAAGCGCAGGCTCAGCGGCCGTGGCTCACGGGCCCAGCCGCTCCGCGGCATGTGGGATCTTCCCAGACCGGGGCACGAACCCGTGTCCCCTGCATCGGCAGGCGGACTCGCAACCAGTGCACCACCAGGGAAGCCCCTAAGCCTGACCTTTTAAGATATCAAGCTTACTTTAACCACCAAAAAAAGGAAAACATGTTTTGATTAAATTGGATATTAACATTTTAAGTGTTAATCATCATACAATTATAATACATTGTATATCAATGAATATACAAATAGGATTATTTGGTCTTAAGTATCTCCAATATTTTTACAGATTCAGTAGATCTTTAGTTTTATTCTGTGTCTCTCCTTGCCTTTTTAAGCTAGTGTCAGTTTCATCTTCTCAAGTGCCTCTTCAGCAGTGACCACCAAATCCATACCTACACTTTGTATTAAGCACAGAATTAGATACTTTATAATCAATACTAATTGTCACCACCACCCTGCAAAACAGGCACTGTTATTCTTGTTTGTAGATGGGAAAAACTAATGTTAAGAGATTAAATAACTTTTTTATCACAACGCAATTAAGTGAGAGAGCAAGGACTGGAACATAACCGTCTGACTTCAACAATCACGATCTTTTCATGAAAAACAATTCTGCCTTTCACCAAGCATTTTTATTTTACAAACTTACTGGAAGTAAATCGAATTCAAGGGTTACTTACTCTAGGCATCCAACCCCCTCCCAACACACAAATATGGTAACTATTTAATTCCATACTGGCAAGTGATAAGAATTAGTATTTTAAGTTCTAACAACCAGTTTAAACCAAATAAAAATGAAAATTAAGAAGAAAGAGTAAATTACAAACTTTTCAAGATTGGAAATATATTTATTCAAGCTATACATCAAAGTTCATTTGTGTCATGACATCCATGTAGTTCCATATATCTTGTCTAAAGTTCCAAACATAAACTTGTTTAAACAGTGTCTTCCTATCAAAACAACCTTTTTACACGCCCAGTATACATTACCTGTGTATCTCAGGGCTCTTTTGCCGGGCACTATGTTCTTCAGTGGCTTTCTGATACGAAGTGAACCTCTCGTTTAGGGTCACTGCAGCTGATTTGAAGTATTGCTCTGTTGATTTAGGAGAAACACTGCCCAGTTAGTTATTTTTACTTTAAGAGGGATTTTCATTTGTGACAGAAGGGCATGTAGTGGTGAAAAGAAAATAAAAATACTCAAGAAACCTAGCAGAAGAGAACCAACGGTTACAAAGAACTCCTACCCTGTCCCTTGTAACTTCTCGTACCTCAACAGGTAACTGATGCAAAGTTCCTCGCAGGTCCCTGTCAATATTGCATATAGTCCAAGAACAATAAATATATAAATTGAGTCTCTAATTCCATTTCAATAATGCACTACACTTCCTCAAACAGAACAAAAAGGAACAATATGTGAATGTCCTTAAGCCTTGCCAATATGAACCAATGAAGTTAACTTCAAGTAATCATTTGCAGAAAACAAAAAATACTATAACTACACAGCTAGTTTTAGTAAGCTAATCAAAGTATTTCAGCAAGAACTATGTTGACAACAAAAACTGGATTTAAGAAAAAACTGAATACTGCCATTTCAATTGGAAAAATGTTTTTTAAATCAATTAACACTCACTAATTACTCCAAAACTCTGGCATCTTGGCAAACCTGACAGCACATTTGATATTAGTCTTGTCTTTCTTTTAACAACTTTAAAATTAGTAATAGCAATACTGATTAGTTTTTAAACCATTTCAAAATATGCTGTAGATGTAATATAGAAAGACGTATAAAGTCATGAAATGTTACATTATGAAGCAAGCTATCTGCTTAACAGGTCAACATACATCTGTGTCAACTTACCGCCCAATATCCAGCACATGTCTCATAACCAATCATTAAAACTTGAAACGGCCACTACAAGGGTAGTGCCTCAATCATAATTCCATGAAAACCAGGAATTTGAGCTAGCAACTCAGTTTTTATGCCATTTTTGCCAGGAAGACAGAAGATTCAACTTTGCCTGTATCTTTCAACAGCTATTTTACTTTGAAACATGGATTTGCCATTTCAAAACATATTCCAGGACCTAGTTACAATGAAAAAGAAAACATCACTGGGCATTTTCAGCTCTATGTTAAGTAAGAGCTGTTCAGATCGGTTGCACAATATGAATAATGAAACATAACTACAGTTCTTTTTTTAAAAAAAAAATTTAAAAAAAAAGAGAAAACGAAAAAGGAAAAATTTTATCAAAACCTGATCTCAAAATTCACCAATAAATTGTAAAATGTGGAGACAGGTCAAAAAAAGATGAAAAAAGAAAAAATGTTAACGTTTCATATTCTATGCACCACAGTAATATGGTCATAAACTGGTTCACAAACCTAGTTATAGCCAAATAACAAAACTCTTTTGTTACTATGTTTAAATTAGTCAAAATGAAATTCATTAACTAGTCACTGTTTTGAAATATCAAATGCATAAAGAATTTGCTAAAGGCAAGTTTCAGCTATTATGAGTTGTTCTCACATCCAAAGACAAACTTTTCAAAAAATGGCTTTTCAGATCAACAGCCATGGAGATTCCTGGGTAAGAAACTATTTCAAAGTAAACTGCCTTTCAAACACAAAACCAAAATAATAAAAACAAGATCTATTTGCCCAAAAAGTCACATGCTAAAACCTTTGAAAATTATTAGTAACTCTGAAACTAAAACTACATACTTGTGAAAATAGAACATCACTACTCAGTCGAAATGAACACCCTTATCAACCCTAGGACCTAAAGAAATGTCATAATTATTATCCCAATCAATCACTAATCACAGAATCACTACTTATCCAACATACTTATAAATTTCTTGAACTTCTTCCCCTTTAAAAATCCTAATAATGTTTTTTCTGGTTTATTTATCATATAAAAAAGCCAAGTATTATAACAAGTTAACTAATACAAAATTAACACAGGAAATTAATACTGTTTTTCCCCACTGGTTTCAAGTTTCTTTAAAAGTTAAAAAGAAATTCTTAATAAACAATAGTAACAATACTGCCCCACTTTGTTATAAATCCATGCCAAGAATACATTAATACAAGTCACAATGCATGCAATCAAAGATAATCCGAAAGCACCCTGCACTCAAATACAGTATTACGGTATATTTCAAAAAGACTTTTAGCACTGTATAAATCTACATCATGTTTTATCATGATACAGATTTTTAGGATATGTTTTAATTCTATTTAGCATTTTAATCACTTTATTAAATATTAAAAATCACTTTATTAAATAGGTCTTAATGTTAACCAGACTGTTAGCTCTTTCATGTAGTGCTATTTTTCCAAAAATGTAATAGTCTACATATACTTGCTAGCCCTGGGGTGCATTAATGATTACACACAGCTGTTCATTTTTTCACTTGCAAGAGAAATTTAATTCCCGATAAGAAACATACTAAACATACCTTTAACATGATGAACCAAGGACACAATGTGTTGAATAAATGACTCTGAAGTGCTTTTGCTGGCCTGTGGCAACTTAATGTGGTCAAAGATGGATCGGAATTCTTGCTCCTTCTTGACAGAATGGACAAGTGTACTAGCAAGTAGCCTGTCTTTAGTCAAGGAAGCAGGTCTGGAGCATATCGGTAACAGACACATACAAACAAAATATACCATTGGTTTGAATATGAAAATGGGAAGTACATTCAGAAAATTATTAACTAACCACCCACAGATTATTTATTAGGTATCAGTGTGGATTACCTGTTAGAATCATCAAGAGGAACAGGTGCCATTTTGAGTTTGACTTCGGGACGATGAGAATCACTGGCTATCATTTTGATCCTAAGTGGGCTCTCCTCTCTGAAGGTAGACTTTTCTCGTGCATCCAGATTCTTGTGTAGAGGGGGACTGTAATCAAAGAGGTCTTTGAGCTTTTCAGACTTTACCTGCTCAGGTGACTGAGTTTCTTTCTTTACTGTTATTCTCTCAGAATTTTTGTCGTCTTCCTTGTGCTTATCTTTTGTAGTGCTAGGCCTTTCCACTACATATCCAGTCTCTTTAAGTTTATAATTTTTTTCTTCTCTAAATCCATCACTTTCTCTATTGCCTTTCAATGAAACTTTGGACTTGTACTTGGGTCCTTCCTCCTCAGTATTCCGGTGAGATGTAGTAGCAAAATTTTTACCCTGATCTGCAAGAACTGACTTCCTGAACTGTCTATAATCCTCTGTCTCCTCTGTGTCATCCCCTTCTGAATCATTAAACTTTTGTTTTCCAGACTCTTTATCACTGAAGTAATCTAGAGCTTCCTGATCTTCCCATTCTCCCTCTGCCCTCCCTTTCTCTGATCCTTTCTCCTTTGGAGCCTCTTTATCCCTGGTATTACCCCTATCAAGCAGGAATACTCTAGACTCTTCATCTGTGAACCTGTGAATAAGCAAAGAAGAGGATGGTAACTCTGGATTGCATTCATTGCAGATCACTTGCATACTTAATTGTGCTTCCCAATATCACAGGACCAGTAATAAGAGGAAAAACCCTACTGAAAAGTGCTTTTTTCAGATTCCACTTTTAAAAAGCATTAAAAGCATCCATACAGCTTATGTACTGAGTTTTTAAATAAATTTACATATTAGGCTTCCTAAAGTTAAAAAAAAGTAAAGCCATTCTCAAAAACCTGTTCTATTTATAATCCACAATTCTGCACTAACAAATCCAAATTTCCACAGAGATTCTAGAACATACAACACAGCTTAATTTCTGAGGCTAAGAACCACTAATGAACAATATACTTATCTATTAAAATTCTACTTATGATTATACTCAAAATCTCAGACTATTTCACTTATCTAATATAAATAAGAGTTTAAAAAGTGGACTTCAAGGTAATTAACATTAGATATTTAATAGTCTATCCAGATCACAAAATAGTTCATATATACTTTGCAGTAGAAAATGATTTCTGGCAATATTAAGTGGAAACTATGTATCAGTTCAATAAGAAAATTAATTTTAGATTGTATAGCACTAAACCATAAATAGCATGCTTGCAGTATTCCCTCATCTGTAAGTCAATCACACTACCTTAGCAACCCATTTTCATTAAGCTTTTCAGTAACCTTTAGCAATGTTTGAAATTAGAATTCAAACCAAGTATCTCTTTGAAAGGTTTACTTGAGTAAGAAATACCATTTATTATCTTTTCTACAGTCAGGCAGATTCGTTAAAAACTGGCAGCTGGACCGTTTATAATACCACACAAGAACATGTAATATAACTGCATTATTTATGTAGGTCACATTATAATGGTGAAGAGAACAAAATAAGCTAACACTTATAAAATTAATCTGTTTTTACAACATGTTATCCATTAGTTATGCTTTATGCTACTCAATTTCTCATTTATACTCTCAATTCTGGACTGACTAAAAATGGATAAAATGAAAAGGAGGAATATGAATTAGCTTCATAAACATTTATTAGAACACTTCACTTCCAAAGTTAACAAGATATAAATAAGAACAACTTGGAATTATCTTATAAAGAAGGAAATCATGAGTAAAAATAGCTAAATACACATCACAATGCAATTTTTAGTCTTAAAATCCAAAAAGAATTCAAAGAACAGAAGTATTATTATAATCTAAATTCTCTTAGTTCTTACCTTTTTAAGAATTTTCCTGTCTTTGCAGTTTCCTGATCTCCACCATCAGGATAAAATGAGGAACGTCCCCTAGCCTCATCTCTTGGAGCATTCTGTGGTGTGATTGTCTTTGCAGGGCTTCTTCGTGAAGGGATGTGATGAATTGGACTATTCTGAGAAGGACTGTATCTACTAGATCCATTTCCAACAGAACCAGACCCAGACCTTTCAGGACTATGCTGAATGGAATGTGAATGCTGAGAGGGGGTGTTTTTTGCAGAGTGTACTGTACTGAGCATGGGGGCATCAGAGCAAGATGAACTCTGACTAGGTGGTGTAGCAATTGGTGAAGGACTATGGGGTGATCTGGGACTATTATCATACGCTGAAAGGCCAGGCCAAATATCACCAGATGTAGCTGATGATTTATTAAACTCATCAATAGATTCAGATGGGTCATGTTCAAATGTATCTTTCGGTTCCTCCTGCGATTTGTTTTTCAAAGGACTCTCTTCTTGGGGCTCCCCTTCAGCTTTTTTGGTTTGTTTTTCCTGAGACCCTCGTCTTTTAGAGACAGGAGACTTGCTATACGGGGACGAAGAACGAGAAGAGGATGATCTTGGAGACCTAGATGATCTATATGATCGGCGAGATCTGCTTCGGGATCTTTGAGAAGAAACGGATCTTCTTTTTGGACTCCTGGAACGTGAACGACCTCGTCTAGGACTCCTGGAGTGTCTTCTATTCCAAACAGGTCTATATCCACCTCGATGATATCTACCTCCTCCTCCTTGATAATACCCTCTACCCCTTCCTCTGTACCCATAAGGTCGTCTCATTCCTCTATTATTTCTGTAATCTCGGCGATAATCTCTAGAATACATGCGATCTCTACTACGAGATCTTGAATATGTCCTGGAACGAGACCTAGAACTAAAAATGAAATAAATATCAATGCAAGAAAAATAAACTATTACATCCTACAATCCAAAATACTTCTGGTTGAATAACATGTAAATAAAGTATCAAAGCCAAAAATGTATTTTTTTTAAAAAGCCCTCATTTATATAAAAGTTTACTGTTTTCAATGAAGAAAATCTCAATTCTAAGGTAAATATTGAGAAAATAAAGGACTTAGGAATGAAGGCACAGAAAATGGGAAAATATTGACGACCAACAATAGGACACACTAACAAATTACAGTACCTTTATGGAGGCACTTAAAGTGACAGTGTTAAAAGAAAATATGCCATGGAAGAATATTCACCAGTGAAATACCATTGGCTAAATGCATGCATAATAAAAAGTTAGGCCTAGAAAAATAGTACAGGAAAATCATAAACAAGTATTAATTCGTAATGAAATTATGGTCACTTCTATTTTCAACTTGTGGTCTCTATTTTCTATGTTAAGTATGTATTACTACTTAAAAAAAGACAACCAGAGTTTATCATTTTTAAACAATAAACCTATTGAGACCTCAGAGTCAGAAATGAGAAACTATGTATCAGTATGCAAAGACTGCTTACTGCCAAATAATTCTTACATTATCCCATTCATCTCTCAACATTATAGCAGTTCCCGCTTATCTGCAGGAAATACATTCCAAGACCCCCAGTGAACTAACTCTAAAAAAGGATAACAATAGATCCATTCACAAGGTTCTTTGAGAATAAAACATGTTAATGAATGTAGCGCTCTGTGTAAGTACTTCATAAGTATTAGCTGATATGATTATTATCATTATTTAAGGAATTAAGAGCACAGTAATTCACCTGTATCTCTTCTTTCTTGAGTGTGATCTTGATCTTGATCGTGAACTAGACTGTGATCTAGACTTTGATCTTGAAGAGTGTGATCTAGAATTGGAGCGACCCATTTCTTTTCTCCTAGTCAAATGAGAGAGCGAAAAAGGTTAAAATCACAATACAAGTGAAGAAGTTTCAATTATTTACTTATTTTCAGATACAAATTGAATTTACAAGACATAAGTTTCTCAAAGGATATTACTCATCATTATTCATGAGTACTAAGACAAGTCAATTATCCCTAACTAAAACTGTATTTTCACCTGCATGACAGGTACTGTATAGTGAAGACACAACAGAAGATTTCTATGGACTGCCCCACCTATGTGCCTCAATCCAAAAAGGCAGCAGCTGCAGAAGCCAGAAAGAGCAATGATATCAGACTACAGCAGCATGTTAGATGTTATTCCATGCCCAATACAAATGCCTACCTCTCCTGTAAAAAAGATAAATAACATCAGAGTATTACAGATAACAAACCTGAAAAAAAAGTAAATACAAGTGGCATAACACTAAAAAATATAGAATAAACCTACCCGACTGCCATCATAAGTGCTTTATGGCCTTGAAATGGGACTAAATTGACCACTCCATGTATACAATACTGCTTGGAATGGTGAGGGATAGTCTCCTAGTAGAATAAAGGTCACTAAGTCTGAACAGCTGGAGCCATGGCTCTGCTTTCAATAGTCATGACTGCAGAATAAAAATGGACTTATATGACAATGCCTAGTTCACCCTGTAGCCTTCTGGTGAGAAGATGAAAAAGGATAAAAGATGAATAAACCGAAGAGATTGCTGCAAGAAAGAGATAATTTGGAACTATAAGAAAAAGAGAACTTGGGCACCAGTATTCTAACTTTTCTAAACACTACCTAGTATCTAATACAATAATCAGACCTCAGAGAAATCAGTAACAGGACTAAATGATTTATAAGATCTACTCTTCACAAAATTAAACATATACATATGCCTCCCAACTTTATTCCTGCTACACTATTTCCAAATTTCCACTAACTTATACAAAATAAGTAATTTTTTTCCATAAAAATCAACTCACTAAACTTTCTTAGTAGCCTGCCATTGCCATATATTTAAACCATTTCTCCTACCACCAAAATGGTTTAAGGCACTTATTTGACCTACCTAGACTTTGCTCAGTATTATGAAATAGTATTTGAAAGTACTAAGATGAGCTGAATTATAGAGGAGACAATGATGTCTGCATACTTCCTCACTAAAAAACCACATAAATGACAAATTCAAGGGGTGTCAAA
Organism: Physeter macrocephalus; assembly: GCF_002837175.3. NCBI lineage: Eukaryota > Metazoa > Chordata > Mammalia > Artiodactyla > Physeteridae > Physeter > Physeter macrocephalus. The sequence goes on along the minus strand of NC_041223.1, from coordinate 27,741,418 downwards.
TATTTATTTCAAAACAAAACATACCTATCTTCAAAGAGACAAATACCAGCTTTGTCTTCTCTCACTCTTAATTCCAAGTAAGTTAGGAAATACATAAAGACAGTACTCTCCTCAGAGTTGTAGTGAGGATTAAACAAGTTGATACATGTAATATACTTAATACAATGCTTAGCACATAATAAGCAATCAACTTTAATTACCTTAACACCCACATAAGGGGAAAAAAGCTAAGTTACAGAACTCCTCTTGCATGCATAAAGGAAGGTAGTTAAATAAGCAGAGTTATTTTGTCTTGTTTTATTTTTAAATAACTTTCTGTGTTCTGAGTCTTTAAGCAGATGTGTTTATAGAAGTAGAAGCAGGCACACAACCTAGAAGCAGAAGAGACAGACAATCTTTTCCTTAAAACTAACTTTTAAAATCTGGCTTACTTCATACAAGCCACCAGAAAACCCCCCAAGAGCTTCAGACCACATCACTTTTAATCAGTCTAAATCATGAGTTCAGAAGTCACATTCTATTAAATAAGCCAAAACTGAAAACTAGAAAAAAGGATATTATTTACCTTGGGTTTTACGCAGGATCAAGCAGTCAAGTGAAGTCTTTTGAGATACTGTAAAATTCTTCCTGGAGAGAATGTTCTGAGAAATTAAATTCTAAATTCAAACTCCTAGCAAAGATAAAAAAAAAATGAATTTGAATTACAGTAAATTAAAAATCCACCATTTACAAGGCATCACACTCAACACTGCAATGGGAAACTGATTCAGGAAATAAATTTTTAACCACAAAAGCTTAAAGGAACTTAACTTTTTTTGTTTCAATCAGAATGCAGCAGTGCCTTATGAAACTGAAGCACCTTTAATTCAAACACCTGAATTCTAATTTTAGCAATTTGGGCTTTAGAAAACAGAAGCTATGCTGTCATCCTATCAGAAAATTCCAAAGTAGCTGGCATAAGTGGCCATCTTGGTATATCAAAACATGTCATGTATCTATAGTTAGTATTCATAATGCTATAGTTTGTAACTTAACTACAATATGAGTTTATTTTAGTGCTCTGCTATTTATCTTACTCTCTCCCGGTCACTTCCTTTCATATAGTTTGGTTTCATTTGAAGCTGGTTTTTTAATTCATGTAACAGCCATCACAGTAATTCTAATTTTGTGCCTGAAAGCATTTTGATACATGTACAGATGTTCCAATAAAAGAACAGCCAGCAGATGAAACAAATATCTACTGGAAGCCAATGCTCTTCCTAATTTACCACTACTATGCAAATAAATTTAAATTCTGCACAGACTACTAAGCAGTTTCAGTATTTACTGAAAAACTTAGCCTAATGAATAACATTCAGTGATTATCAATTATGTGCAAAGAACAGTCAAAAAACACTAGGGGAGCAGAACCTAAACAATGTAACATTGTACATGCCTATACTCAAGGAATTCATAAACCAGCTTGAATGAAAAAAAACATTAATATGAAAATCTGTGAATCTTACCAAGTTATCAATCCAATGAAAAATGTAATAAAAATGAAAATACAAAGTAGAAGAAATTAAAATTAAACTGGTAAATCAAGAAAATGTCCCCTAAATACCCATGGCCCTACAGCTGAGGGGATTAAGAGATCTAGCTTTCAGATAAGAAGGAGGAATAGGAACTTAGCAATTAAGGGAAATATACCAAAATTTAAATTAGCAAAAACAAAAGGTCATGGATACAGAAACAAAAAGATTTCTAAAGTCCTTGCAAGTTTAGTTTTAAAAATATCAAATCCCCCAAGTGGGCAGAGGAAAACTCTCATCATCTAAACTGGTGTGTTGTTATGAAACTTCATGCTGACCTAGAAGTCCAATACTACTGATTCACTGCTGGAAGTGATACAAGGCTCATTTTAGCTAACACTTCCCCCAAACAATTCTAAAAGGCTAATTTTAATTTCTATATATCCAGAGAAGAACCAACTGCCAAATCTCTCTTTACTCCAAGTGATTTTCTGAAGTTCCAAGGAAATATACACTAGAAATAGCAGTGAGGAAGGAGGGGCTGTAGGCTGTTGGACTAGTAGATTAGATATACATTCTTGTTCACAATCTATAAATATATTCTCAAGTATCCATACCAAGAACTCAATGATCATATATAAAATGTAACACAATATACTTAATAACATATAATGAGATTATACTTTACATTTAATAATATATTAATAATATTTAAGATATTACAAAGACTGTACTTTGCTCCATTTCTTTTTTTTTTTTAATGAAATCTATGTACAAAGCACTGTGCTAAATATTATGGGAGACATAACGGTAAAAGGTCCCTGCCCGCCCAAAAACAACTAAAGAGGAACAGAAATCAACAAATTACAGCAAATTTAACTACCAACCATGTGCCCAGAACTGTGCTAGGTGACTTTAAATAAAATCACCTGATTTAATCCTCATAATCTTATAAACTACATATTTAACCCCATCTTTCAGATGAATTTAAGCTTTCAGAATGCATATGAATTTACAACAAAGGTGCCTATCACAAGCCAGGCAAAACTATTCTAGTGTAGGAAATATAACACTTTAAGTGAGACATCAAGTTCCCTCCTATCTTGGAGCTTATGTTCAAGCTAGGAGAAGAGAGAAAACAAAAAAGTGATGTGTCAAGAGGCGAAGAGCAGGACTACTACGGTGGGTCCTTGAACCGTGTTTAAGGAGGTAACAGTTGGGCTTCCCTGGTGGCGCAGTGGTTGGGAGTCCACCGGCCGATGCGGGGGGACATGGGTTCGTGCCCCGGTGCGGCTGGGCCCGTGAGCCATGGCCGCTGAGCCTGCGCATCTGGAGCCTGTGCTCCCCAACAGGAGGCCACGACAGTGAGAGGCCCGCGTACCCCCCCAAAAAAAAAAAAAAAAAAAAAGGAGGTAACAGTTAAGCTAAAGACAAGGAACATTGCAAAGACCCAAGAAAAGAAAAGCATTCTAGGCAAAGGACACAAACGTAGCAAATTCAGGACAAAAAGACCAGTAAGAAGGTTGAGGCGCGGTGATCAAGGAGAGGGTATGAGATATAAAACAGGAGAGACAGGAAAGGACCAAATCAAATAGCATCTAGTAAGTAGGCCAGAGTAAAGTGTCTAGATCTTATTCCAACTGTAATGGGAAAGCCCTGGAAAGTCTGATCAGGGAAGTCACACCATATGATTTAAGATGGCTACTGAGTAGAGCATGAACAACTTGGAAAGAACACGGAGACAAACTAGCAGGTTGAAGTTCAATATAATGGTTGCCTGGATAAGGTGGTAGCAGTAAAGAAAGAAAAGAGGCAAATCCAGAATCTGGTTTGGAAGTACAAAGAGTCAACCGTACTTGCTCACAGACTGTTAGTGGTATGAAGCACAGGGAATTGAAAAAAAAAGAAAAAGAAAAATCAATGGTGCTCCTAAATTCTAAGTTTTAGGCTCAAGTATCTGGAAAAAGTGCAAATCTGGGGGCAAAAACAGGAGATTTGTTTGCCCTTTTAAGCTGCCCATGGTCACAGACTGTAAAAAGTTAATCCAGAATTTGACCAAGATCTCCTGTGCTCTCTCCGATACCCTGACAGGTGCCTGATGTGGCCATAACCTACATATATAATTCAATATGTCAAATCAATCTTCCCTCTATTCTAAACAAGATCACTTACTAACACACTGTAAAAAGAGACAGAGAATAAAGTGCTTCATGCACCTTTATCCAAATGATTCACCAACCAGTGAAGAACACAAGAGAATGAGTCAGGCTTTATTTTTTTTTTTTATAAAGTTCTTAAAGAGAGTTCCCTGGTGGCCTAGTGGTTAGGATTCTGGGCTTTCACTGATGTGGCCCAGTTCAATCCCTGGTCAGGGAACTGAGATCCCTCAAGCCATGCAGCAGGTCCAAAACTAAATAAAGTTCTTAAATATCTTAACAGAGCTTATCATTTATGGAATAATACATAATGATCAGCTAGAACACAAGTGACGGAAAGAGCAAAGACAACTGGGGAACACAAGTGAGGGAAAGAGCAAAGACAACTGGGCTCAACAAAATACACAAGTTGAAGCTCCTCCAGAAGAGATTCTTTAGGTTACCCTACCAAGCATACTTGAGCCGTCTTAATTTTAGCATACTCAGGGAATTTGGGCTCCAAATTTTTGTAAACAAATTATTGCTATTCACATCTTTAATAATCCTAAAATTAATATTCCATGACTCTTACTCCAACTGACTAGGTTCAAAATTCTGGCTTGACCATTAACTAGCTGTCCAACACTGGACAAATTAGCTTAATCTCTTCCAGCTTCAGTTTCCACATTTATAAAGTAAGGTTAATTATGATACTTACCCAAAGGTTTAAAATTAACAAACTGAACTAATAAATGTAAGCAACTTAAAGTCTGGCACATGGTATGCATTCAAATGTTAACTATCATTACTGGTAAACCTGGTCTGTGACAGTCTTAACTGCAGTTTATTAATTTTGCTTCAAATGATTACTATATTTAAGTTTGATATTTTTGATATGGCATTATAAAAAAGGAATTTTTGCTTTAAAACACTACAGAAAAAATGACTTTGAAGAATATATGTACATGTATAACTGAATCACTTTGCTGTACACCTGAAACACACTGTTAATCACCTATATGCCAATATAAAATAAAAATTTTAAAAAAACAGAAAAAAACAAATAATATTAAAATTGGTAAATGCTGATAATTATTTAACCCAGATAACAGTTCACTATTCTACTTTGTGCTTGAAAATTTCCACAAGTAAAAGCTTTAAAAAATGATAGGTTTAGCTGCAAATTTTTAGTTCTTTGTCCAGCTCCTTGTCAGCCTGCTTTAAAAAAAAAAAAAAAAAAAAAAAAAGAAGCGCACAAAACTGAGAAAAATAAAGAATACCTTCATTCTAGACCAGGGGGTGCCAATCCCTGGTTCATGTAGCCCTAAAAAGTTTTCTACCTTTTTTGGCCTCCAGCTAGTACAAGGAGAAATACTGAATCAAGTAAAATTCAAGTGTTTGAAAATTCCAAAATAATACACAAATGTAAGCCTGTATTATTACTACATTAATGTTTGTAGATTGTTTTTTTCCAGCCCTGGGGACAAATAAAACATTAAATACTTAAGACTCCGACGTAATACTGATGACCATTGTTTAAGAAACTGGAGTTGAAAAACGAACAAATTCCTAACCTACAACTATAACCTAAACATTTACACTTACTACCCAGAGATAAGTTGGACTTCTTGATTCCCTTACCTACTTCTTGCTATTTAATGAATCACTGTAAATTACACAGGAGAATTCAGCTAGTGGTCAACTAATGATTTTGAATGTAGCTTCTGGAAACTCCCAATCCAAAGCTCTATGTAGAACTGAAAAGACTTTCTTCGTTTCTGTAAGTCGTGACTCACATAGTTAATCTAGTAGAGCTAGCTGCCCACATAGTCATTCAATAAACTCAACTAGACCTGAGCCTACCAAGTGACAAGTTTTTACAGGTCTATTTCCAAGTACTAAAATACTATTGTTCTTCCAAGTCAAGAATCAGCTCTACCTAAAAAATTTCCTTTGCCACCATTTTAATTATCTGAATCAAGGGGGATTTCAATGTTTACCACAATTTATCAGTGAAAGTGTGGTATTTTTTAAAAAAAAGCTAACTGCCATCAGTAAACAGGCTTTAGGTTGTTCACCTAAAGTGAGTTATTTCAGACACACAATCCTTCGATTCGATTACCTACCCTAAATTGGCTAGGATCATATAATAATGCAAATAAACTGGTAGCGGTTTTTCCTATGTAAAGGTTCTTTATCGTCTGACCTGCAGCCCAACCCTTCTTCTCAACTACAGTCCAATCGGAGGGAAAATTCACACTGAGAGATAAGAAATTTTGTTTTGCTTCTTAATACCAAAAAAAATTTTAAAGGCGCTGCTGCAAAATGATACAAGTCTGAAGCAGCTAATCTCTGTACATCATTTTTGGTCATATCTGCCTCCAACTTTAGTCTCAGTTTTTTCAATCCTAAAATGCTTTATAAAAAAAAAAATTTGACATCGAAAAGTAGCTGCCAGTATTGCTGCTTAATTCTGATGAGATAAACCTTAAAAGTAAATAAAGCCAACTACGGACTTAAAATGAGGGCAAAGTCCTTAACCTCAACTCACCACTCCCCTCCATGCATACCACCAACTGTACCAATCACGGCTGCAACATTTCTAACGAGGTACAAGGGGCTAAAACTCTCGCAGAAAGGACGTGGCTTCGCGGGTACTACACAACTGCCCTTTAGGCCCGGGGGTGGCGGGGCCGTTCTTAGATCCATCGACTAAGGCCCGCTGCCCAAACTAGGAAACCGTGATGAGGCACCAACTCCTACAGTCAAGAGTGCACTTTCTCTTCAAAGCAGAGTTACCAGGGGGGCCCAATCAGATTAGCCCCGAAGAAAATTTTCCCGCAACCGGGGAGGCGATGCCGGGGTCTGAAGAGCGGAACAGGATCCTAAGACAAAGTGAGGTAACCAAAATAAGGCGTAAACCGACTGAGAGCGTGAAGCCGGGGAAAAGGAGTTCAAACGACGCGGAAAGGGGTTAGCTAACCTACCCAAGGCACTTTGCTGCACGTCAGTGATCCTATCAAAGCCCCAAAGGCCGGGAAGAAACGTGGCGATTCCAGCGAAGGAGAGGCGAACACAAGTTGTACCTCAGGCCGCCTCAGTGGCCGTAGGCGGCGAAGAGAGGGAGGAGGAAGCGCGCGTGCGCGAGGCGAGCGTTCAGTCGGGCGCGCGCAGAGGTCCGGGCTGAGGAAATGGGGGAAGGGTTGAAGAGAGAGATCTGCGCAAGCGCATAAGAAGGCCGCGCGGTCTGTGGGTATCGAGCCAGGATCGGAGCCGCGCGCGCGCGAACACCGTTCTCGCTGCTCACCCCACCCCCACCTTTTCGGGCCGTAGTGCCTCGAAAACCTGAGGGAAGCTGACCGGGAAACGAATAATTAACGGCGCAACGTCTCCTGGGTTCTCCTGTCGCCGCCAACCCACCACTACCAACAAAAGATTCAACAATATTCATTCCTCCTCGACATACACTGCCCTTTGAGTGATTTGAATGCAACGCAAGGCCTACCTGACACGCCGAAGCACGGTTCCCGGGACTTATCTCCCTTGTAACTACACCGCGGCCATTTCCCGACTCAAGCACAGGAGAAAAACCATAGAGGTATGTTCGACGCGCTAGCTCCTCTCCGTCACTTCCGATTTGGGGCGTGGCCTCCGGTGCCGCTAACTATATGGGCAGGCCCCGCCCACCCCTCCGCCCTAAACCGGCTCCCTGGCCGCTAAAAAGATGTTTCCTGAGGCTTTCTGGGAAGTCGCATGGCTGGTCTCGCGCGATGCTCTGGCGGCCCCGCCTTCCGGCCTTAAGCTGCAGCCTCCGCCAGGGTGGCGGTAGATAGCGGGCGGGGTCTTTTTGCTCGGCCCTGAGGTTGACGGTCCGTACGGTTGGCTGCGCTGGCCTCTTTGCCTTGCGTTGAGGGAACCCTCCGGACTTTTTTGTCGCCCCCACTTTTTGCTCGTCTGGTCCATGCTCTCTGTGGGGCCGACTCAGACCAGGCCAGAAACAAAAAGATAACCTCACACTGACGAAAAGACGCGGAGGCAAGGGGCTGCTCTGTTCGCACACTGCGTCTCTCTACGCCAGGAAGCGCCGAGTCTCTTCTCCGACGCCAACTGGAAACCAGGAAGTGCTGCTTTTGCTTTGATAGAAAATATGCCAGACGCACTTAGAAAGTAGAAAAATGGCCACGATCTAAGTCCCTTTTTTGAGTGGCGTCACACCAACTCTACCACCCGTAGCGGAGTTCACGCCGCAGTGCTCCGAAGCGGCTTAGGCTTCTTGGCGGTTTAGCGCCAGAGGATGCTGCTTTTTCTCGGACGTGGTTGAAGCATTACCACTTCGGAACCTAGGGACGTTGGCATGAGCATGAAAATAAAGCAGAGCACGAAGCTTAAGGATCAGTTGTGCTGGCCGAGAAACACAATCTAATCTGCCAAAAATATAAATCAGGTTATAAATAGGCAAGCCACATTTGATTTGGATAGAATTTCAGCAGGAGCCATAGAGCACGTTTTCTATTAATACTTTGCTGCGCTTACTTCCTTAGGGCCTAAAATCGTTATAACTTTGTTCTTTAGGCACGTAAACTGCCTTAAAGGATTTCAAAGTTGTAATTAACAACCAGTCTTCTGTCAGTTAAATGCAGTCCAGTATTGGGCCCTAGTTGTGAACTTAACACTGTGCTTAGGGCGTTCTCACCTCACGATCCAATATACCAGCTCAACTGGAAAAAATACGTGATTTTCATGGGATGTATTCTCAGTTTTGTTGTACAGCCTGCCCCTCACCCCATCAGCACCATCAGAATGTGGAAACAGTAATCTTTGGCCTATGTGGTGCACTGATAAGTCCCAAGCATTTAGTAGGTGCTCAGTAAATATATGTTGAATGGATAAACTATATTAAAAGAAAAAAAAAAAAGAAAACCTAACCATTGATGGCTCAATACAAAACTCTACTATTCTGCAGGTAAAGGAGGGGGAGGGGGGACCCCTTAGGGCTAAAAGCCCTTATCCATTTTTTCAAAATACACAAAAATCTGGCAGGAGTGCTTTGCAAGCTAGGATATTATCTTAAGCCTTTCTCTGCAATTCTATTGCAAGTGCATTGAAAATGAAGTTACCTTTCAATCTGAGGTAGTATAACTGTGCTTTCAAATAACCTGAGGTAATAACAAAGGAGACAAGACACATTGGAACAAAGCCTTTAATGAAAAGCAGTCCAGGCTTCCCTTGAATTAAATCCATTTGATTTGTGATACTGGCTTTTACCAACCTCCAAAATTAGAGGATCTTGAATTTAGATCATGTTTTATGTACTTCACTGTATTGTCTTATTTTACTTTCAAAACCTGAATTTCCATCATTACAGTTGCATTCTTTGTTCCATTCTCTTGTTTCCTGTTGAAAATACAAATAATGTGGAGAGAAACATACAGGGGAAATCAAGAGCCCATTTAACAAAAAGACATTGAATAAAAATAGAAAATTGTTCCAAGAAGAAATATAAATTGTAAACAAATGACTAACCTTATTAATAAGATAAATGCAGGCCTTCCCTGGTGGTCCTGTGGTAAAGAATCAGCCTTCCAATGCAGCGAATGCAGGTTCTATCCCTGTAGGGGAACTAAGATCCCTCATGCCTCCGGTCAACTAAGCCCCTGCGCCACGACTACTGAGCTCGCGTGCTTCAAACTACAGAACCCATGCGCTCTGGAGCCCTCGTGCCACAGCTAGAGAGAAAACCTCCATTCCGCAACTATAGAGAAGCCCACACACCACAACGAAGAGCCCACACTGCAACGGAAGATCCTGCATGCCACAACTAAAACGCAACACAGCCAAAATAAATAAATTAATTAAAAGCAATTGGTAAATAAAAGGTCACTTAAAAAAATAAGATAAATGCATACAAAAGGAATACTGAAATATTTTACATCTAATAAATTAGTAAACTAATTTTAACTTATAAGTCATTGACAATTTACCACAAATATATTTATAAAACTTTTTCCTTAGGGTTTTGGTTTTGGTTTGTTTTGTTTAAGATAATTGAAAGGGAGAACGGGAAGACTTGATGTCTGAAAAGGACAAAGAAGATAGGAATGAAAATGGGGTTGGAAGGCTAGACCACTAAGGCAAGCTCCCTCATTCTACTAGTTTTGCTTATTTTATTTTGTTTGTGTTTTTAGGCTGAACAATATCGGAACTGTTTTCTTATTTGGGGAAATTAAAGTTGAGGGGGGATTTGGAGTCCCTGTCTCCTAACTCGCTGAGAATAGTGACGTTGCTAACCCAACTATAGTAGTGAGCAGCAGGCGAAAGAGGAAATGGGGCCAACAGAGGTTCCATTAAGACTGGGGGCGGGCTGCGGGGAGGGGGTTGGCTATCGTTTCTGCTGCCTCCTCTGTTCCTATCCTTCCCGAGGCTTTGCATTCATTCTTTTTTTTTTCTTTAGTTGTGGTAAAATGTGCATTGTACTTTGAGCTAGCTGATATCTTTCAGTAAATTTCTTTTCTGAGTGAGTTAACCAGAGTTGGTTTCTGTTGCGCACAAACAAGAATCCTCGATTGCATACTCTGAGTAGAGGCAGTTTCTGTTTATGAAGACATTTTCCCAAATGGTCTGGCAGTTTTCCCTATTTGTACTATTGAAATAAATGTTTCCCCTTGCCTAATCTATTTCACTTCCTACTGGTGAACACAAGTTGACTGGGTTTTCCATCCCCCACTCTTTCTATCCTCTTTTGTCTACTAAGAATGTGAAAGTTTTTTGTTTTCCCCCAAGATTTAAAATTACAAAAATTATTTATTCAAGAATTATTTATTACAGTATTGTTCCTTAATATTCATTTCTCCATTTTGAAAAAAAAATTAAAATATCAAAGTGCAACTGGTAACCATTGTTCCTAAGTCCCACCAAGATTAATGTGCATCTTTCTCAGAAAGATTATTGCAACAAATGGAATATGTAATACTTTCAAAGTTTTCCTAAGAAATCTTTGCCCCAAAATTATGCCAGCTGGCTATTTAATGTAACTACTAAAGAGCAGAGAGGAAAGTCTACTTAAAATGTAGTAATGGAATTATGATTAAATTCATCACCAAAAATCATTTCTCCCTTGAGAGAGGTTATAAGAGGAGCAAAGCATCTTTCTTTTAAAGCAGTTGTCTACACAACTGCAGACAAATATTTCTGTGTCTGTCCCCTAAAAGGTCTAAATTCTCAGTTCTACACACACAATTTAAAAAAAAAATCAATTGACCTCACAAGCAGAGGGCTAAAACATAGAGGGCTCAAAAAATATGGTGATATCCAAAAATGGTGAAATATTACATTGGGGGAGGGAGACAATAACCCTTTGCTCTCCAGACTTCTTGGGGTGTTGAAATTTCACCCTCATTGCTTATGAGAACTAAAAAGTAAGCCTGGTGTAGAGAAGGAGTCACCACAGATATTGACAGGAAGTACCATTTTTTTCTCAAAGTGTGATACAAGAATAACCTGGGTTGCTTATTTTAAAAATAAACCACTACACACACTTACTGAATTTGTTCACACTTACTAAGGCAGAATCTGTGAGGGCAGGCACACACATTGAAATCTGAGAACCACTGATTTATTGAGTACCTATAATCATCCAGATATCATGGGAATAAGACATCGTTGCTACTTCTCTGTTGGAACTCAAAATCTAGCAGAGATAGGGTATAACTCTCTAAACAAAGGAAACAGAAGGACAACTTCATGGGAGAAGTGCCAGTGGTGAAAGAGGGAAGGCCTAGCTTTTAAAGAATTGGTGGGATTTCACCACATACTTATTCATTCATTCATTCATCCATTCATTTAACACACGAAAATGAAGTATGTGCAGTGTACGGACACTGAGCCAGGTGCTTGGGACAGAGTGGTGATAAAAGACTAACATTGACACTGCTCTCCAGGAGGCTGCCACTCTAATAAGTGGGACAGACAGAACACACGGAAACAGACATAATACAAGGTCTGATACTGGCAAGGAAGTGGCAGAGAATATGAGAGGGAGACTTACTTTAGAGAGGATGCTTCATCGGGAAAGTCCTCGTGAGGAGACAAGATTTAAGGGAAGAACTAAAAGATAAGGAGTAGGAAAAATAGGAGGAAGAATATTCCAGTTAGAGAAACTGACCTGTGCAAAATACCTGGAGCAGAAAAGGTCTCCTTATGTTTCTGGATTGGAAAAAATGGTAGTGAGCATAATGAATCAGGAGGAAGGTGGTTCAAGATGAGGGTAAATACATAAGTGCAGGTCATGCAAAGCCTATAAACTACATAAGTGGCTTGGATTTCATTCCAGCTGCAGTAGAAAGTTATCGAAAGATTGTAATCAGAGGTATGACATGATTTATTTGAAAAAGATCATTCAAGCTGCTATCTCTGAGAAATGGATTGACAGTGGGCAGGGAGACCAGTTAGGAGGCTGTTTTAGTAGTTTAGGTGAGGTAACAATGATCATTGTGAGTAAAGGAAAGTGTAAATAATTGTAAATCTATTTTGGAAACGGATGGACAGATCTTGCTGCTTTATTGGATTAGGAGTTTAGAGAAAGAGGAATTAGTGTTGCTATCTAGGTTTTGGCCTTAATTAACTGGATTTTGATACCGTTATAATAATTGGGAAGATTGGAGAGAATGATAGGGAAGGAAAGAATGAACAGGTTGGGAGAAAGAAAGGAAATTAGGAAATCCATTTTTAATATGTTAGGTTTGAGATGTCTGTGAAACGTCCAAGTAGAGAGGCAAGATATGAAGTCGAATATGTGGGTCTGTAGTTCAAAGGAGAATTCCAGCTTAGAGATAAAGCACAAAGATGATACTTAAAATCATAGTATGACAGATATAGAGAGACAAGAGATGACCCAGGACTGAACCCCAAAGGATTTCAACCGTTATAGATTTGTTAAAAGAGGAGGAGGAACCAGTAAGGAGATTGAGAAAGAACAGCCAGGGAGGTACGAAATAAATGAAATCAAGTGTATTAGTTCTCTGCATAACAAAATTTAACAGCTTTAAACAACAGACACTATTTCACAGTGGCTGTGGGTCAGGAATTTGGGAGGGGTTATCTGGATGGGTCTGGCTTAGGGTCTCTAATGAAGTTGCAGTCAAGCTGTCAGCTGAGACTGCAGTCATTTGAAGTCTGGAGATTCACTCCACAATCACTCATGTGGATGTAGGCAGGAAACCTCAGTTCCTCATCACATGGACCTCTCTGTAGGATCCCTGAGTGTCCCCATACTATATCTGGCTTCCCCCAGAGTTAATGATGGAAGAAAGGGGAGCCCAAGACAGAAGCTGCAGTGTTTTATAAGCTAATCTCAGAAATGGCACACCATCACTCTACTGTATTTTATTGGTCACCCAGACCAATCCCTGGTACAGTGTGAAAGTAGACTACACAAAGGGTAAATACCAAGAGGTGAAGATCATTGGTGACCATCTAGGAGACTGACTACCAGACCAAGTGAAGCAAGTGCTTCAAGTGTGTGAAGTCAAAAAGACAAGGACAGAATATGCTTATGTGCAATCTTGTCTGCAGGAATTACTACATGAATGCAGTAACTACACCCCACTGAACTGAACTGGGTTGGAATACTGAAACCTATAAACACCTCCAACACCTACCAGCTACTTCAACTCACACTCATCCTCCGTTCATGTTACAACTTTCCTTCTGATTTCAGATTACTCTCCTTCTACCACTTGACAACAACTCACAACCCTCCTGATACCCATTTCTACAAGTAAACTTCAGGTATTTTTAAGATAAAATATTATTTTAGTATTTATGTATTTCTTTTTTTTTTTTTTTTTTTTTGTGGTACGCGGGCCTCTCACTGCTGTGGCCTCTCCTGCCGTGGAGCACAGGCTCCGGACGCGCAGGCCCAGCGGCCACGGCGCGCAGGCCCAGCGGCCATGGCCCACGGGCCCAGCCGCTCCGCGGCATGCGGGATCCTCCCGGATCGGGGCACGAACCCGCGTCCCCTGCATCGGCAGGCGGACTCTCAACCACTGCGCCACCAGGGAAGCCCTTATGTATTTCTTAACCACTTAACATGTGTAAAAGTCTGCTACCGTATTTGTTAGGTTCCTATTTTTTTTTTCATGTGTAACTGATGAAGTTTTTGAGTATTATACCCCAAACCTATTTTTCCCAAAAGCCTAGTGGTTTTTATTGTGATTTTGCCTAGCACATTTATTTTTTTAAATTATTTTATTGTAGTATAATTGATTTACAATGTTGTGTTAGTTTCAGATGTACAGCAAAGTAATTCAGTTATACATATATATATGCGTTCTTTTTCAGATTCTTTTCCGTTATAGGTTGTTGCAGGATATTGAATATAGTTCCCTGTGCTACACATTAGGTCCTTGTTGTTTATCTATTTTATAAATAGTAGTATGTATCTGTTAATCCCAAACTCCTAATTTATCCCTCCCCCTCTTCCCCTTTGGTAACCATAAGATTGTTTTCCATGCTGTGAGTCTCTTTCTGTTTTGTAATAAGTTCATTTATGTCATATTTTAGATTCCACATGTAACTGATATCATATGATATTTGTCTTTCTGGCTGACTTACTTCACTTAGTATGATAAACTCTAGGTCCATCTATGTTGCAGCAAATGGCAATATTTCATTCTTTTTTATGGCTGAGTAATATTCTATTGTATATGTGCATATATATATATATATTCACATCACATCTGTATCCATTTATCTGTTGATGGACACTTAGGTTGCTTCTCTGTCTTGGCTATTGTAAATAGTGCTGCTATGAACATTGGGGTGTGTGTATCTCTTCTTATTAGAGTTTTCACCTTTTCCGGATATATGCACAGGAGTGGGATTTCTGGATCATATAGTAACTCTATTTTTAGTTTTTTAAGGAACCTCTATACTGTTCTCCATAGTGGCTGTATCAATTTACATTCCCACCAACAGTGCAGAAGGGTTCCCTTTTCTCCACACCCTCTCCAGAATTTGTTTGTAGACTTTCTGATGATGGCCATTCTGACTGGTGTGATTGATTTGCATTTCTCTGGTAATTAGCAGTGTTGAGCATATTTTCATGTGCCCGTTGGCCTTCTGTCTTTAGAGAAATGTCTGTTTCGGTCTTCTACCCATTTTTTGATTGGGTTATTAGGTTTTTTGATATTGAGTTGTCTGAGCTGTTTGTGTATTTTGGAAATTAATCCTTTGTCAGCTGCATCATTTGCGAATATTTTCTCCCAGTCAGTCGGTAGGTTGTCTTTTCATTTTGTTTATGGTTTCCTTTGTTGTGCAAAATCATATGTTTGATTAGGTCCCATTTATTTATTTTTGCCTTTACTTCTTTTGCTTTGGGAGACTGACCTAAGAAAACAATGCTACGATTTATGTCAGAGCATGTTTTGCCTATGTTCTCTTCTAGGAGTTTTATGGTGTCATGTCTTATATTTAAGTCTTTAAGCCATTTTGAGTTTACTTTTGTGCATGGTGTGAAGGAGTATTCTAACTTCATTGATTAACATGCGGCTGTCCAGCTTTCCCAACACCACTTGCTAAAGACGCTGTCTTTTCTCCATTGTATATTCTTGCCTCCTTTGTCATAGATTAACTGACTATACATGTGTGGGTTTATTTCTGTACCCTAGCACATGAATTCTTACGAACACGTACGTTTCATTACAGCAGAACTGACTGTATATAGTCCCAGTTTTAACAATAAGGAAATTGAAGCTTGGAGAAGCATCTTGCCAAAAGTCACATGAAAATTAAGATTTTATCAAATGTCCATCTGTCTCTAAAGACCACCTTCTTTCCACAGCAGTATTTAACCACATAAACACTTATAATAGAGGTAACATTAGATCAACCTGACCTCCTGTTGTTCTTCTTATATGCAACTTGGTTAATAGTTCCCATATGTCTTATTCTAGGTAGCAGGATATATCAATATATTCTAGCATGTGTACATATACATATATATTTATTTATCTGAACACTTCTCTTATTGCCCCAAAATAAAGAAATTTAGAAATTTCACAGTGTCCAAGTAATGATTAAATTGTCTTGATAGATGAATGATGCATGATATAATTCTACCGTAAGTAATTTAATTTTAAGTAGTGTTTTCTGTCATTTCAAATTTCTTTTTTTCATTTATGCAATTAAGGCGCAAGGTAAGTAATAATATTACCATTCTCCCTGACGTACTGTGCTTTCTCAGCAATGACAGTGTTGGGAATACCCAGCTCTAGCTCTTACCTGGACCACTCATCTCATATACCACAACACTACTGACGTTAGGGAAGGCTAAGTAGTTCCCAGATCTGGGCCACAATGATGTGCTACACAAGGGTGTACAAAAGGATAGATGTGAAATGGAAATCTATGAGGGGGTTTCAGGTCAGTGTATTTATAAATGCTGTAAGAAAAGACACGAGAGGTAACAAGATGAGCAGAATTGTCAATTCACTGGTCCAAGGGGACTATATGGTAATGATATCCTCATTCAAGCCTAGACAGCTCAAGGGTGAATTTAGTGTGCACATTAACTGGAAATGAAATGTTTAAAACGTAAGAAAAATGAGGCACTAAGGGTATACACAATGGAATGACAGGTGTGGGAAAGAAAGTAGAATTAAATAATCTCTCTGAGAGGATGGCTCAGTTATAAATATATGAATTACCTGCATGGAAGGCATATGCCCTCCAACTTTCCAGAGATAAGCAATTGTGTCAATGCCAAAAAATGATAGAATTTTGAAAAGTAGATGAAATCAGCTAGATGAATCAGGATGCCATATTTTAGTCTGTTACTCGACACATTTTTCATCAAGGCAGAAAATAAATTATCAGTGCCATACCTGAATCCTCTATTCCGCCAAACCTTAGGTTATGCTTTGTTTATGAAAATGCCTGACTCTTGCCCCACGAAACTGAAAGGATTTAAAGAGCAAATGTAAGGAAGGGGAATAAATCTTCAACTAGGCTTTAAAGTTACTGGGAGTCTTGAGATAAATCCAGGTCACGTAAGCAGAATTCTGGCCACCTTTGCAGATGGCTTGTCTTTCCAGTGTAAGTTATATGATCTTATACAGGCTCATAATAATTTTACCTTGAATATTACCTTAGATGTTCTACAAGCATTATCAGAGACCCAACAGTTTAACTCTCCATCCTGTAGTCATTCATAAAGAAAACTGCATTAGAATTTTATAATGAACTAGTTATATAATGAGAATATACATATATAATCATTCTGTAACACAAATTTTTTTCTTTTTTTCAACGTAACACAAAATTTTTTCCTTTAATGGAAAAGACAAGGACTTCCCTTAACTACTTTATCTGATTTCTAATATTATGAGTCTCATGTTCAATAAATATTTATTTACCACAAGAACCAAAATGTTACACTTTGTTCTATAAAATAATTGTAGTATACGTCACCAAATCTAAAAAAGCCAGTTGTTAAGATGCACTATTATTTTCATACCAGTAAGAACGAAAAAAATCCTGCTCGTGAATAGTGTTGCTCACTTACAATATGCGTCTCAGTTTTAGAGTTGTTAAAATGTGCAAAAAAGTACATCTTAGGGCTTCCCTGGTGGCGCAGTGGTTGAGAGTCCGCCTGCCGATGCAGGGGACACGGGTTCGCGCCCCGGTCCGGGAGGATCCCACGTGCCGCGGAGCGGCTGGGCCCGTGAGCCATGGCCGCTGAGCCTGCGCGTCCGGAGCCTGTGCTCCGCAACGGGAGAGGCCACAGCAGTGAGAGGCCCGCGTACCGCAAAAAATAAAAAAGTACATCTTAAAATAATGAAATATGGTTTTTGATTATATCATAAAGTTAGTTTAATTGTTAGTATCCATAACTACAGCAATTACAGATAGAGCATTCTCATAACAAATTTATCATGAGTTTACCTCAATTTATCTATTTCTTTGACTGAGAACGAGTTTTCCACGTAAATTAAAGTATACAGAACCTTCCAATTAGTTCATAATTTACTAAATGCTATTAAGAAGACGAGTGAAAGAAGTGAGCCAAGGAGAAAGTGCCTGAACTGTGGAAACAAATGGCAAAAGTGACTAAGTCCATCTTAAAACAGAGTAACCAGAAAGTTATCAACTCATTCCACACTTCGGAAATGGTAAGAAGTAAACAGCAAGAAATTAAAAAGCTACAAAATTAAGAAAACTGATCTTATTAAAATGACTGGGAAAAAAAAAGTCTCTTAAGCCAAAGAAACGATTGGGGAAGTTACTTTAAAATATTTGAAGAAATATAGTTAAGTGGTTAGCTTTCCTTTGCTTCTCTAGAAAAGCGAAAAGGTGTCAATTTGAACAGCAAATAGAGTTATCCTTAGCATTAAGGATTGGGGATGGATTGGTGAAAATGGAGGTAAAAGGGAATGATATCTATTAAATAACTATGTGCCACATTCCATGTTAGTAATTTTATTCAATATTCACAAACAATCCTCAAAGAAATATATTCTCAAGCTCCATTTTATTGATGAGGAAACCGACATTTTTCAGTTTGACTCAAAGCCTATGTTCTTTCTACAACTTTTTGGTTGTGAATTTGCCGTATTGGAATGGGAGATTGTCATCTCCATCCTTCCGGATGTGTTTGAGATTAGGTCAGAAAACACTGTTGGGGAGTATTCCGTGAGCGGTTATGCTTGGAAGCAGTTTGAATGGATGTCTTTCAAATTACTAAGCAGCTCTAACCTTTTGGAGAACTGCAGAGACAATTGTGTCTGTATTTGAGTAGTTTAGGAGAAATATCCGTTGAGCCCAAAAGACCTGTTTTTTTTCCCTTGTAGCTGAAGTTCATTTGCTCACTTATTTTGTTTGAAAATGGCTTATCTCTGAAGGCAAGGTTAGTATTTGTAAGTTGTTAGGGGTTTTCGTCATGTTTTTTTACCCTTTTCCTCTTCAATATCCTGATGTAATAAACTGGAGCAATAGTATGAACTTAGCTTTAAAAAGGCAAAGGTTTTATGGTTGCTCAACTGTAAAATTACATCTTAAAAAAGTACATTTGTGGGGTTTCCCTGGTGGCGCAGTGGTTGCGAGTCCACCTGCCGATTCAGGGGATACGGGTTCGTGCCCCGGTCCGGGAGGATCCCACGTGCCGCGGAGCGGCTGGGCCCGTGAGCCATGGCCGCTGAGCCTGCGCGTCCGGAGCCTGGGCTCCGCAATGGGAGAAGCCACAATGGTGAGAGGCCCGCGTACCGCAAAAAAAAAAAAAAAAAAAAGTACATTTGTGGAAACAAACACAAAAGTGAATAAGTCCACCTTAAAACAGAGTAACTAGAAAGTTATCAACTTGTTCCACACCTGGGAAATGGTAAGAAGTAAACAACAAGAAATTTAAAAGCTAAAAAATTAAGAAAACTGATCTTATTTTGCTATAACTTCTCAGGAAAACAATCACTAAACTTCAGAGCAAAAATAATATGGCCTTGATCCCAGTGAAAATCACAAAGAAATAAAAGAGAATAATAAGAAAGCATTTTGAAAAACTGTACAAAGACAAGACTGTCTCTTTTATCTATTAGTTAATCCAAGAGAGGATTACAATAAAAATCCCTAAAAAAACCTCTGATTTAAGAAGTTATATGTATATTTGTACAGAAATAGGCAAGAAGAATAAAGCTCAAAATGATACTGTAATTCTCTTTGGTTGCCCACATTATAGGTAAGTTTTAAACAATTTTCTTCCTTTGCTTTTCCATATATTCTAACATTTCTACAATAAGCATTACTTTTATAATACAAAAATAATTTTTTTAATTTAAATAATTTAATTTTACTTGAATTGTGTAAGATAATGAGGAACTAAGAACTAAGAAAAGAGTCTTCTTTTGTATGCGGTTCTTATAAATCAGGGCCAAAACTATACTTAAATAGAGAAAAATAAAATATTTGTTAGTAAATCACCGTTTTGATAAACCTAACTCAAAATTACTGCTAGGGGGATATTGCT
The DNA here is from genome assembly GCF_002837175.3 of Physeter macrocephalus. NCBI lineage: Eukaryota > Metazoa > Chordata > Mammalia > Artiodactyla > Physeteridae > Physeter > Physeter macrocephalus. The sequence goes on along the minus strand of NC_041223.1, from coordinate 27,721,760 downwards.
TCCAGAGAGAGCCTTTGAGTTTGTTTCTTTTTCTCTATGCCCTATAGTGCTTTTTTTGCTTAATGAATTTTTTTTTAATGAACTTTTTCTCCCATTTATTTCTAGTATCTTTTTTAAAAAAATATTTATTTATTTTATTTTTGGCTGCATCAGGTCTTAGTTGTGGAGTGCAGACTCTCTAGTTGTGGCACACAGGCTCAGTAGTTGTGATGTGCGGGCTTAGTTGCCCTGCAACATGTGGGATCTTAGTTCTCCAACCAGGGATCGAATGCATGTCCCCTGCATTGGAAGGTGGATTCTTAATCGCTGGACCACCAGGGAAGTCCCAGCTTAATGAATCTTCTCGAACAATGAAGGGGAGTACTGTAGTTCAGTGAGAAAACTATAAATGTTATATTGTTTGCTTCCATTTAAAAGGAATCTTTATACTGAATTCCAACCAACCATGATATATATGCCTAAAAATGGCTTGATCTTTTGCAAAACAATTATTTTCAAAATTTATTTTGTGATACTAGGATCTGGCTAGTTAGGTTAAAAGCTAACACCACTGCCTCGTTTTTAAATTCAGTTTTAGAAAGGATTGTAAAATTATGGACCTGACTTTGTTTTTCTAGTGGTTTGCCATTATTTTTTTTTTTATGTCCATGACAAAACAAAAAAAATACAAAAAAAACCCATTAACATTGTACTGTAACTAGGTTAATTTCTGCCAACACAAACCCATCCAGTAGCTTTGCCTAGACACATTCAGTCTCCATTACTTATTCCAGGGAGATATTTCTGGCAATGGCGTATGGGATGATCTGTTGCCTCTATGATGAGATGCTCATTGTTTGAAAACAAGTTCATCAACATGCTTAAATATCATTTAGGAGCAAGAGCCATAAAAATATTTATCATTATTGGTCATTTACAATTTATTCATAAGGATCCGGTTGGCAACCGTCTGGTGTATAAAACTGGAAACTGGAGGAAAAAAATAGAGTAAAAGTCACTGGAAAAACATAATTTAGTCTCCACATGTCTTTGGTACGTATTAAGTTAGTGAACTAGATGTTAGTGGAATGAGATGAATGCTCTACAGTAGAGATACATATATGGAATTTAGCACAAAGGTAAGTTGAAATTTTACTCAAAAGTGTATGTTGAAGGACAAAATGGAGAAAGTAGTAATAATATTGTAATTAACTGGCAAATGTACTAGGGAGTCTAGGGTAGGCTGTAGTAAGAAATAGACTCTAAAATATACAACTGCTTATGTGCAATAGAGGCTTTTTCTCTCTCAACAGTTCAAGACAATTGTGTTAGGTTGGTAAATGTTTCCTCAAGCAGTGATTCAGAACCCTAAGCTATCTGTGGCTCTCCAGCCTCATAGGGCCCATGGATAGAATTCAAGAGTCCACCAAAGGATTCATGGTTAGAATTCAGCGCTGCCGGTATACTTGTACGGGAAAAATTACATCCTGTTAACTTTGACCCAAGATTTATCATTTCCTTTAATTATGAATGTAGGCAAAAACTACAGAAGTATTTGCAGTACTTGAACCTTTGTAGCAAACAGAAATCACAGATTTATTTTTTTTTATCATCACTGTTGTTGCCAAGCTTTCAAAGAATCATTTATACTCAGCGCTCTTTCAAAGTTGCAGTGGTTATTAGACCTGCCTCTAGATCTTGTATTTTAATACAAAACAAAGACAAAAACAAAAAACTCATTGTGGTAGGCAGCTTTAGGATGGCCCCCAGCTTCCCGGCACTCATGCCTTTGTGTAATCCTCTTGCAATGAATAGAGTTTGGCAAAAGTGATTCGATGTCATTTCTGAGATTAGGCTATAACAATTCAATGGATTCTGTGCCCTCTCTCGGAGCACTTGCTCTGGGGGAGGTCATGCTACCATGACATGAGGCAACTCTATGGAGAGAGGTCAGTGTGACAAAGGACTGAAGCTGGCCAGCAGCCGCTTGAGCAAGCTTGACAGTGGATCTGTCCCCAGTCAGGCTTCCAGATGATTGTGTTCCTAGTTGTCACCCTGAATGTAGCCTTTTGAAAGACTCTGGACCAGAAGCTGCTCCTGACCCACAGAAACCATGAAAAAAACGTTTTAAGCTGCTAAGTTTTAGGGTAATTTGTTATATAGCAATAGATAACGAGTATACACAGATAGATTATATCACTGATTTTCTAAATATTCTGACAATTATATTCACTATAATTTGTTTCCTTTAAAATTCTAGTATTGTATACATTTAAAAAACATTCTGTGAAGGGATCTAGAGGCTTCTAAAGTGTGCCAAAGGAATCCATGGTACAATAAAGATTACAAGCCTCCTTGTTGCCTTGTACCAACTGTCAAAAGGAAAAAAGAGTATGGAGGAGTATACTCTTTATATTGGCCTAGAAGAAGAAGATATCATTTCTGATCACATTTTATTGGTGTGAACTAGTCACGTGACCACCACTTGATGCAGCGGGGGCTGAGATATGTAGTCCTTGCTGAACAGCCATTTGCTAGCCATTGCTCCATATAAGGGGAGGATATATAGATACACATATATATATATTTATATTTATATTTATATTTTGACCACACCATGTGGCATGTGGGATCTTAGTTCCCTGATCAGGGATCGAACCTGTGCCCCCTGCATTGGGAGCACGGAGTCTTAACCACTGGACTGCCAGGGAAGTCCCAAGGGGAGGATATATTTTAATGGATAATGCCAGAGCAAATGCCCAAAATATTAAGATAAGCAATGAAAATAATATCTACTAGAATAGAATCTTAAAGCTCATTTGAAAAATAAACACAGAGTCAAATGAAAGAAGCAGATGATAATGACATAAACCATTTTCTGTAAAGTGATTTTTATTTCAAGAGATAAGACATCTATAAATCTGAAGATGTAGAGAACTAATTTGGGTCCAGCATCTAGATCAGAAAATCAGAAATCAAATTCTTCTTTAGTGTACCTTAAGAATAAATTTGTGAGGTTATGAACACAGAATCTTAATTTTTCTGAAGTAACTGAACAAGGAATGGGATAGAATCATTGGTGTTTCATTTATTCAATAAACATTTGCTGAAGGCCTACTATGTAACAGAGACTATAGGAAGTACTGGGGAAAATGAGATTACCAAAACTGAGACAAAACCCAGAGACCCTAGGATGAGGGAAATGGCTCAGCCAAGTATTGATAAATCCATAACGTTCTCTGCTCAGTACTGTGACATACATAACCACAGGGTGCTAAAAGCGACGTGCTGACAGCAAAATAATTCATAATTACTTGTTTCATTTCAACATGCCTTGAGCTAAAAAGATCAAATTAAATTGGAATGTCAAGCTCCAGTTGTTAAATAGGGTAAGATTCCTCTGGGGATCATTTATCGGGCCTTCCCAGGATCCCTGAATCCACAATGTAAAGCTGTCCATCAATGTTCACAGAAAAGAGTCCAATCCTCTGCTGATGGGGGCATGGCAAGAAAGAATTCTTGGAGGTCCACCATGGGGTTCCACACACGAAGTGTTCATGTGAAAAAATTAGTAATCCTATGTACCCTCCAACATTTACAAGCTGACCGATGACTAATAAATGACTCCTGGAGAAAAATCCGGGCACAGGGAAGCTGGGCTGCCAATAGCTCATCAATATCTTTGAGATTAGGCAAACCTACTCTTTCTTAGGACCGTGGCAGCCCCATGCTCAGGTACATGCCTTGATGAGAAGAAGAACAGAGTGCAGGCTGGATCTCAGTCCCCTTTGACCCTCAGCTGCACATTCTGATGCAAACAGTAACCTATGTAACTAACAGTCATAGGCAGAGACCCTGCAGGAAGTTCCTCAGAGAAACAGCCCCTCTCCCTACTATGCTCTTCCATCTGAACATCTCTGACTTTGTGACCCTCCCCTTAACACCTTGGAGATTTTAGCACCATGTCTATTCGCTCTACTTAGCCGACAGGACTACACAAGAATTACACTCAGTTTTATAATGTTGACTATTCATTCAACAAATATTTATTGATCAACTGTTCCTTGGGTGAAGAAATGAAGTATTATACATTCATGACAAATAATGATAGGAAATGAATTATCTCATCAAACACAAGTAATTTCACATCAAGTAAAGAAATAGAAACGAAGAAAACAATAGCAAAGATCAAGAAAACTAAAAGCTGGTTCTTTGAGAAGATACACAAAATTGATAATCCCTTAGCCAGACTCATCACATGTTCTTAATAGAAGAAACACAAAGCCTATAATACAGTATTCTGAAGAACATCAAGTTCTTAGAGCTTCTAGAATTTTCCAGCTAGGAAGAATTCAAGTCCTAAAAAAATGCAAGGTAATAAAACATACTTCATACTGACTGAAAAAGTTTGGTCTTGGACCTTGTTTCACATGGGTAAGATTCCCCATTTATTAAGCCATTGATGTCTGTGTCACTGTTTCTGGGCTCTTTCTTTGGTCTTGAAGTTGGGCAACTACAAGGCTTGGGCCTGGGGGATGCAACCCAACAATAGGAGAGCCAGCCAAGAGGCCGAGGAAACTCCTGGGAATGCCGAGATGCCAGGAAACAAGGACGGGGAACAGAAAGTTGCAGCAGTGGTCCCAAGGTGGCCATCCCCTAGCAAGCGGTGCCCTGTGGCAGCTGTCTACTATGAGAGATGTCTTTCTCTTCCATCATATTGATGATATCGTGTTAACCTAGGTCTTTCCAGTTTAAAAGTAGCAGCCCCACGCTCACGGTTCATCTGATTGCACAGAGATGGCTGAATATAGACAAAACTTAAGAACCTGGATTAGCTACAAAAGACAAGCATTCCCCCGACCCATCACCCTTAAACAATTACAGACCCAGACTTTAGGGACATTAACTCAGGAGCAGGCTTGTGAATTGGACTTGCTTAGTTACCCAGGAGGGCTGGGTTGGGGCCTGTAGCAATGGCAAAATAATAAGACTACCTTGGGCTTCTGGCTTTAGCTGTGGAAGGGGGCAGAGCAGTGACATACCATGATAGCTGTTGTTCCCTGTGCTGTCTACAGTGCGTTAAAACAGATGGGAGATATTACAAAAGGCCTACCCGAGTTCTCAAGCAACGCAAAAAAAAAAAACACTGTTTGGGGTCTAGAACAGCTGTGTGTGACATAAGGACCCCCAAGACTGTAAGGGTTGTGCAGGATATGTAGGGGTGGAGTGTAGGATCAGGCCACAGAAGATGGCTGTTCTCATGCTCTTTGAGGACCTGCTCAACACAATTCCTGCTTCACCTATGTTCTATTCATATGAATGTGTTTGCCCTGTAGTCCGGAATGGCTCCACCTGCTAGCTTATTAAAGGGAAATACCTACCCTTGTGATGGTCATTAACCTGAGGAGCGATGAGGGACGTGCCCCAGCTGCTGGTTTCCCTGGTAGCTGATAAGCCAATCTGATTTCAATTCCCCCTATATATTGTAGCCTCCTTCTCCCCCTCAGCTAGAGAAGACTGCTCCCATGTCTTGTCCAGCGTCTGCCACACATGGCGGCGTGTTGCTCCAAGACCTGCTTAAGGTATGTAAGATCTCCCATCTATTAAGCCATCGATGTCTCTGTCCCTGTCTTTGGGTTCTTCCTTCAGTCTTGAGCTGGGCAAATACAGGGTTTGCAGGCCTTAGGGGCGTAGCCCAACGTACATATACTGCTATACCCACTAGGAGATCCCTGCATTTTTACCAAAATACAATATCTACTTCTCCTTGCCTTTGTTACTACCTTAGCTTCTTTTTGAAACTGCATTTGTTTACTTTCCAAAAAGATTTTTTTTTCTACTCCTTTGCCTCCTTCCAACAATGGTGCTGCCTTTTTGGCACCTTTCCTTCAATTGATGGTTTCTTACTACTCATACTAGGTGCTCATCTTGGTGCCCATCTCCAGCTGGCTCACCCACTTTCCTCATCCCCAGCCACTGACAATCAAAATATTTGAAAAAGCAGTGGCCTGTGGCACCAACTAGCCATAATATAGATCTGTAAGTCCTCCCCACCCCCACCTTGGAAATCAAGTCTTGTGGACCAGCCTACCTGAGGTACCCATAAGCATGATTTCATACACATGTGTCCACACACACATTTACATGGTCTGCTTTCTTTTTCTATGAGACCAAACTTTTTCAGTCAGTATGAAGTATGGTTTATTACCTTGCATTTTTTTAGGACTTGAATTCTTCCTAGCTTGAAAATTCTAGAAGCTCTAAAAACGTGACGTTCCTCAAAATACTGTATTATAGCCTTTGTGTTTCTTCTATTAAGAATATGTGATGAGTCTGGCTAAGGGTTTATCAATTTTGTTTACCTTCTCAAAGAACCAGCTTTTAGTTTTATTGATCTTTGCTATTGTTTTCTTTGTTTCTATTTCATTTATTTCTGCTCTGATCTTTATGATTTCTTTCCTTCTACTGATTTGGGGTTTTCTTTGTTCTTCTTTCTCTAGTTGTTGTAAGTGTAGGCTTAGATTGTTTATTTGAGATTGAATTGTTATAAACATCCCTCTTAGAAATGCTTTTGCTGCATCCCCTAGGCTTTGGGTTGTCATGTTTTCGTTGTCATTTGTTTCTATGTATTTTTTTATTTCTTCTTTGATTTTTTCAGTGATCTCTTGGTTTTTTATTTTCGTTGTCATTTGTTTCTATGTATTTTTTTATTTCTTCTTTGATTTTTTCAGTGATATCTTGGTTTTTTAGTAGCACACTGTTTAGCCTCCATGTATTTGTGTTTTTTACAGTTTTTTTTTCCTGTAATTGGTTTCCAATCTCGTAGCATTGTGGTCAGAAAAGATGCCTGATACAATTTCAATTTTCTGAGGCTTGATTTGTGACCCAAGATATGATCTATCCTGGAAAATGTTCCATGTGCACTTAAGAAGAAAGTGTATTCTGCCACTTTTAGGTGGGATGTTCTATAAATATCAATTAGATCTATCTGGTCTATTGTGTTATTTAAAACTTGTGTTTCCTTATTTATTTTGTTTGGATGATCTGTCTATTGGTGTAAGTGGGGTGTTAAAGTCCCGTACTATTATTGTGTTACTGTCAATTTCTCCTTTCATGGTTGTTAGCATTTGTCTTATGTATTCAGGTGCTCCTATGTTGGGTGCATAAACATTTATAATTGTTATATCTTCTATTAAACCCTTAGCCAGACTCATCGAGGAAAAAAAGGGAGAGGATGCAAATCAATAAAATCAGAAATGAAAAAGGAGAAATCACAACTGACACTGTAGAAATACAGAAGATTATAAGAGACTGCTACAAACAACTATATGCCAATAAAATGGACAACCACGAAGAAATGGACAAATTCTTGGAAAAGTAAAATTTTCCAAGACTGAACCAGGAAGAATTAGAAAATATGAACAGACCAATCACAAGCACTGAAATTGAAACTGTGATGAAAAATCTTCCAACAAACAAAAGTCCAGGACCAGATGGCTTCACAAGTGAATTCTATCAAACATTTAGAGAAGATCTAACACCTGTCCTTCTCAAACTCTTCAAAAAATTGCAGAGGGAAAAACACTCCCAAATTCATTCTATGAGGCCACCATCACCCTGATACCAAAACCAGAAAAAGATATCACAC
>NC_041223.1:27713371-27713986 GCF_002837175.3 Physeter macrocephalus | reverse complement strand
TTTGCAGATGACATGATACTATACATAGAGAATCCTAAAGATGCTACCAGAAAACTACTAGAGCTAATCAATGAATTTGGTAAAGTATCAGGATACAAAATTAATGCACAGAAATCTCTGGCATTCCTATACACCAACAACAAAAAATCAGAAAGAGAAATTAAGGAAACACTCCCATTTACCATTGCAACAAAAAGAGTAAAATACCTAGGAATAAACCTGCCTAAGGAGGTGAAAAACTTGTACTCAGAAAACTATAAAACACTGATTAAAGAAATCAAAGATGACATAAAGAGATGGAGGAATACACCATGTTCTTGGATTGGAAGAATCAATACTGTGAAAATGACGATACTACCCAAAGCAATCTACAGATTCAGTGCAATCCCTATCAAACTACCAATGGCATTTTTCACAGAACTAGAACAAGAAATTTCACAATTTGTATGGAAACACAAAAGACCCCGAATAGCCAAAGTGGTCTTGAGAAAGAAAAATGGAGCTGGAGGAATCAGGCTCCCGGACTTCAGGCTATACTACAAAACTACAGTAATCAAGACAGTATGGTACTGGCACTAAAACAGAAATATAGATCAATGGAACAGGATAGAAAGC
>NC_041223.1:27700372-27712605 GCF_002837175.3 Physeter macrocephalus | reverse complement strand
TAAGTCTGAAAGAGAAATGCAAATACTGTACGCTAGCACATATATATGGAATCTAAAAAAAAGAATAGGTTCTGCTGAACCTAGGGGCAGGACAGGAATAAAGATGCAGACGTAGAGAATGGACTTGAGGACACGGGGAGGGGGAAGGGTAAACTGGGACGAAGTGAGAGAGTGGCATGGACATATATACACCATCAAATGTAAAACAGATAGCTAGCAGGAAGCAGCCGCATAACCCAGGGAGATCAGCTCAGTGCTTTGTGACCACCTAGAGGAGTGGGATAGGGAGGGTGGGAGGGAGACGCAAGAGGGAGGAGACATGGGGATATGTGTATATGTACAGCTGATTCACTTTGTTATACAGCAGAAACTAACACAGCATTGTAAAGCAATTATACTCCAATAAAGATGTTAAAAATAAATAAATAAATAAAGGTGGTAAGAACTCTAAATATAACCTGTTCCAGAGCCATCATCTTTCTTATAGAAAAACTAAGCCCTGGAAACTTTAAGTGACTTGTTCCAGATCACAAATCAGAGCTAAAAAGTGTTCATCCACTTTTCTATCATATTGAGCTGTCGCAATTTAAGAGAGATTGCCTACCTTAGAATTCAGTGCTTGGGATGTATAAAGCCTCACTTCCATTGGTTTTATATCTTTGGTCTAGCTCAAAGGTATTTCCAAATATTTCAGAAGTAATTTATTATGTAGGTAACCTGTAATTTCCCAAATTACTTGGTTGACACAGTATTAATATTATCTTCATAGATACAATGTATAAGATTTTAGGATCAACTGTTTGAAATTAAGAGAAGTCAGTCAATAATTCTTTTGTTTATTCCAGTAGTATAGTGATGGAACTGAAATAACTACCTGGCTATTTTAGAAATTATATACTTATAGCATGCTTTGTTTTCTTTTGGTTCTTTAGGTAGCTTTAACTTTAATTTAGCTGGTATTAACTTTAATGACCTTTTCTACTTTATCTCCTTTACCTTTCATTCTTTCTATTTATCTATATATCTACCTTTTATTATTGCTGTTGTTTTTGTTGTTATATTTACTAAAGAGATTTTGCGGTTTAAAAAAAGAGAGATTTATTTTTTCATCGTGTAATTTTTTTTTTTATAAATTTATTTTATTTTATTTATTTTTGGCTGCGTTGGGTCTTCGTTGCTTCACGCAGGCTTTCTCGCTTTCTCTAGTTGTGGCCAGCAGGGGCTGCTCTTGTTTGTGGTGCGCGGGCTTCTCATTGCATTGGCCTCCCTTGTTGCAGAGCACGGGCTCTAGGCACATGGGCTTCGGTAGTTGTGGCTCGTGGGCTCTAGAGCGCCCGCTCAGTAGTTGTGCTGCACAGGCTTAGTTGCTCCGCAGCATGTGGGATCTTCCCGGACCAGGGCTCGAGCCCATGTCCCTTGCATTGGCAGGCGGATTCTTAACCACTGTGCCACCAGGGAAGCCCATCATCGTGTAATTCTGAAGTTAAACTTTGCCATTCAGACTTATGAGGTTGATGTGTGAATTTGGACTTGTTGGTTATAATCATAGTGGTGAGAGTGCTGCTGCTGATGTGTGTCCAAAACATTTTGTAATAATGATATTAATAATAAAGAAATGGCATTTATTATGCCAAGAAAAAAACAACAAACAAGAGAACTATAAATACATTGCTCCCATCCTACCGGTAAGAAGATGGATAAACTACAAAACATTTAAAGCCCACCAGAGCTAAGGTTGAAAACCTAATGAATTCAAATCCAAAAAGTGAAAGTCCCTCCTAGGAGAGAAAAGTCCTAACAACTGCTTTCATCTTTGGCAGGGCTGTGAACAGGACAGGGAGGAGGAAGCTTCCACAGATGCAGGTAAGGAGAAAACAGCTGAACTTATAATGAAATTTCCTGTGGGTGACATGACCCCTTTATATCCCTGGGAGACAACTCTCTTCCATGGGATTTCATGAAGTACTCATGAGGGACTGGGGGCAAGACAGAACTGAATGATACACTGGCTGAGGCACACGTCCCTAGGGCCTGTGGAAATCTGGGGCAAAACCAGAGAATAACATAAACTCACAGGCACGCTCAGCCTTGGGCTGCTTATCATAGTTTTCAGCTATGGAGAGACCCCCTCCCACTGAGGTACAACGTGGGGCCTGCTGCAGAAGGAGAGCAGGACAGAAGAACTCAGAAAAGCTCTTCAAGCACACACATCCCAAGTAGGTCAGAAGATGTTTCCAGAAAACCCTCAAATAACTTAATCTGCGGTGAGCTGAATCTAACTAAAATAACCATAAAGCCCAGGCCCAGCTCAACTATAGACTAGATTGACTCAGCCTCTCACACTAACATCCTGGTGGAAAAAGATGTGCCCCTTTCTGGATATAAAGTTTATTTCAGCCTCTTCAATTTTTAAACATGCTATATACTGCATTCCACCAACACTTGAGGAAAGCAAGAAAACATGGCCTTTTCAAGAGAGGACATGTCAACAAAATCAAACCCAGCTGTGACTGAGCTGTTGAAATTACCAGTTAGGGACTCCTCAAAAAACAATTGATAAATATGTTAATGGGCCTAGTTGAATAGTTGGACAACATGAGTAAACAGATGGTGCATTTTAGCAGCGATCTGGAAACCAACAAAGAGCCAAAGGAAAATGCTAGAAATAAAAAAGAGTCTCAGAGATGAAGAATACTTTTGTAGGCTTATCAGTAGACTGAACGCAGCTAAGGAACGAATCGGTAAACTTGACACGTCAATAGAAATTATAGTAAGACACAAACAGAATGAAAGATCAAAAGGAATAGAGCATTGATTTGTGAGTCATTGTCAAATGGCCTAACTTACTGGTAATTGTGGTCCCAGAAAAAGAAGAGACAGAATGGGGTAAAATAAGTATTTGTATTCTTTAAAATTGATAAAATAATCAGTCCACAGATCAAAGAAGCTCAGGTACACACAAAGACAAAGATTCAAGAACTATAAACACAAGGAAAACCACACTGAGACACATCATCATCAAACTGCTAAAAAAACAAAAATAAAGGGAAACCTTGAAAGCAATCAGAGGAAAATACCCTACCTAAAGGGGAACAATTATATAAATGACAGCTAACTTCTCATCAAAAATTATTGAGGGGCTTCCCTGGTGGCACAGTGGTTGAGAATCCGCCTGCCAGTGCAGCGGACACGGGTTCGATCCCTGGTCCGGGAAGGTCCCACATGCCACGGAGCAAATAAGTCCGTGTGCCACAACTACTGAGCTCGCGTGCTGCAACTACTGAAGCCTGCGTGCCTAGAGCCTGTGCTCCACAACAAGAGAAGCCACTGCAATGAGAAGCCCGCGCACCGCAATGAAGAGCAGCCCCCGCTGCTAGAGAAAGCCCGTGAGCAGCAATGAAGACACAAAGCAGCCAAAAATAAATAAATTTTTAAAAAAACAAACATTGAAACCAGAGGAAAAAAGGTATATGCTTGGTCAAAAAGTAAATGCAATTGTAGTTTTATTAAATATTGCCAAAATGCCCTTTAAGAGAATTGTGCAAATTTGAAATCCCACAGGCAATGTAAGAGTGCCTATTTCCCCACAGCTTTGCCAAAAGAGTATGTTATACTCTCTCCAATCTGATCAGTGAGAAATAGTATCTCAATGTAGTTTTAATTTGATTTCTTATGAGCAAGGTCAAACACTGTTTTACATATATAAGGGTCCTTATTTTATTTTTGGATGAATTGTTCATATACTTTGTCCATGCCTTTTCCCCTTCACTTTTAAGTTTTTAATGTAGTAAACATATTGACCTTTAACTATGATATATTTTGCAACTTGTCAGCCTGACTTTGACTTGGTTTATAGTATTTTTGCCCTGAAAACATTGTGTAATCAAATGTGTCCATTTTTCTTTTGCTGCATCTGGATTTTCAGTCATAGTTGAAAAGCCTTTCTTCTCATTCAAGATAAAGATGAATTCACTCAAGTTTTCCTCCAGTCCTTGTGTGGTTTCGTTTTTTACATTCTAATTACTGGTCCACTTGGAATTTATTCTCAGACTTATGCTTCACACCACGTATAACTTTTTCCAAACAGCCAACCAGTTCTAGCACCATTTACTAAAATTCCTTCTTGGTCTCAGTGACTTGAAATACCACCTTAAAGATTTCATATGAGCTTGGATCAACTTCTAGACTTTCTGTTCTGTTCCACTGGTATACCTGTATATTCATGTGCTATTACCACAGTTTTAATTACAGACTTTACAGTATATTTTTAGTATGGGAGGGCTAGTGGGCTAGTCCTCATAAACTTTCTTAGTATTTCTGACTGTTAACTTCATATGGAACAACATGTATCTACTTGTCTAGCTTCACAAAAAAGCTAGAATTTGGGGGGAGGACTGAGTTAAATCTATGAATAAACTTAGGGAGAACTGACATCTTTACGATGGGCAGTGATCCTATCCAAATATGAGAGGTAGCCTTTTATCAAAATTAATTTTGTTTCTTTAGAGTTTAAAGTTTTCCTCATAAATTTGTACATTTTTGATTAAATGTATTGCTAATATTTTATCTTTCTTGCTACTAGGATTTTCTGTCATGTTTAGTTGTTTACTGTTTGTATATATGAAGGCTAATGACTTCCACATGTTCACTTTATATCCTGCTACTGAGTTAGTTTTATCATTGATTGTCTAGGGTTTTCCAGGTATATCATCATATCATCTACAAATAGCTAACAAACTTTATTATGGAAGGGTCACTGTGGAAACGGTCAAGTCGATTATAACATTTGTATGAAAATGCAGTGAACCTGGAAGAGTCAAGACAAAGAAACAAATATGGTGGGCTTTACATTACCTGATTTCAGGTTTCACTGCAAACCACAGTAATTATAGTGTGGCATTGGTGTGAGGATATTTAAATAGATAAATGGAATAGCACAGACAGCCTAGAAATGGACCTATACATATACGGTCAATTGATTATCAATAGTCACCAACATTAAATGAGAGAAGTCTTTAAACAAATAGTGCTAAATAACTAGATACAGATGTGGCAGAAAAAAACCCTTGATTATTATTATTACTTCCTGATCATTACTAATCTTTTGTTGTCTTTTATCTTCTGAAATATTTATAGGGTTCACAATTCCTTATCTGTAGTTCCAAAATCCAAAATCCTCTAAAAGCCACAAATTTCTCTCTAAATCTGTTGGTGCCAAAACCCAACCTAACCTGAATTTAATGTGGCCACAAACCGAATCTGAAATGTGTTGAGGCAATTTATGTAGCCTCTATGTATTTTACCATACTCACACATTTCACTGCAGGTATATAAATGTATTTGATTACAAGTTGTTAACAGACCCTACTAATTGCGTTCCATACTATATAATATATGCAATTCATCGCCTTGATAAAAACCTCCAAAATTCTGAATTCATACCTATATACAAATGAGATAATACATGTAAAACAGTATATTATTTGGCACAGAATAACTCCTCAATATGTTTACTACTACACCACCACCATTATGATTACCATTATTATAAATTGTAGGAGTAGCCAAAAAAGTGTTGGCTTTTTACTAATTACACTAATTACTTTTAAGTGTGTAGTCAAAATAACAGCAAAGGTTAAAGGGCCGGTTCACGGTCAAAAGGTGAATCAAGCCTCTGGCTTCCATGGGGAAGTGGCATTGGCGATTCCACAGAGACCCCGTGAGGAGGAGGTGAAACAAAGCCAAGTGTCTTCCAGGAAACCTGCCTTCCCTTCCCAGGTGGAGAGTCTCCCTGCCTTGCTAATTTTAGAGAATCTGCAGGGATTAGAAGAGGTGGCAGTAGTGGCATTGCTGGGTCACACGGTAGTTCTATTTTTAGTTTTTTAAGGAACCTCCATACTGTTCTCCATAGTGGCTGCACCAATTTACATTCCCACCAACAGTGCAAGAGGGTTCCCTTTTCTCCACACCCTCTCCAGCATTTGTTGTTTGTAGATTTTGTGATGATGGCCATTCTGACTGGTGTGAGGTGATATCTCATTGCAGAGAAAACCATAATTCAAAGACACATGCACCCCAATGTTCATTGTAGCACTATTTACAATAGCCAGGACATGTGGGCAACCTAAATGCCCGTCAACAGAGGAATGGTTGGGGAAGATGCGGTACCTAGATACAATGGAATGTTGCTCAGCCACAAAAAGGAACGAAACTGGGTCATTTGTAGAGATGTGGATACACCTGGAGACTGTCATACAGAATGAAATATGTCAGAGAAAAACAAATATCATATAAACGCATATATGTGGAATCTAAGAAAATTGGTATAGATAATCTTATTTACAAAGCAGAAACAGAGACGCAGATGTAGAGAACAGGAGTATGGATACCAGGGGGAATGGGGGGGCGTGGGAGAATTGGGAGATTGGGATTGACATATATACACTATTGATACCATGTATAAAATAGATGACTGGCGAGAACGTACTGTGTAGCACAGGGAACTCTACTCAGTGCTCTGTGGTGACCTAGATCGGGGGGAAATCCAAAAAAGAGGGGATGTGTATATACATGTGGCTGATTCACTTTGCTATACAGTAGAAACTAACACAACATTGTGAAGCAACTGTACTCCGATAAAAATTTAAAAAGAAAAAAAAGAGGTGGCAGTTTTCCTAGTAGGACATAATCAGGAAAAGACTGTTACCATCCAAAAAGTATTTACTTTTCGGGGGCAGAGAGAGCAGAAAGAACAAAATTCGTAGAAAGAATAGGGAAGGGAAAGAGAAAAGAGGGAGGGCCAGAGAGGACAGCGCCTTTCCAGAAACGGCGCCTTTTCATGGGTCAGTGTTAAGAGTGAGTCATGACCAGTGAGTATAATTGTATGAACTTGAAGGTCCAGTGAAAAACTTAAAGAAAAAATTAGCCATAGCAAAAGCTGTAAATATTTTCTCCCACCCTGTAGGTTGCCTCTTCATTTTGTTCGTGGTTTCCTTTGCTGTGCAGTAGCTTTTAAGTTTGATTAGGTCCCATTTGTTTTTGCTCTTGTTTCTTTTGCCTTGGGAGACTGATGTAAGAAAATATTGCTACGATTTATATCAGAATGTTTTGCTTATGTTCTAGAGTTTTTATGGCGTCATGTCTTATATGTAGGTCTCTAAACCATTAGATTTTGTGATGATGGCCATTCTGACTGGTGTGAGGTGATATCTCATTGCAGAGAAAACCATAATTCAAAGACACATGCACCCCAATGTTCATTGTAGCACTATTTACAATAGCCAGGACATGTGGGCAACCTAAATGCCCGTCAACAGAGGAATGGTTGGGGAAGATGCGGTACCTAGATACAATGGAATGTTGCTCAGCCACAAAAAGGAACGAAACTGGGTCATTTGTAGAGATGTGGATACACCTGGAGACTGTCATACAGAATGAAATATGTCAGAGAAAAACAAATATCATATAAACGCATATATGTGGAATCTAAGAAAATTGGTATAGATAATCTTATTTACAAAGCAGAAACAGAGACGCAGATGTAGAGAACAGGAGTATGGATACCAGGGGGAATGGGGGGGCGTGGGAGAATTGGGAGATTGGGATTGACATATATACACTATTGATACCATGTATAAAATAGATGACTGGCGAGAACGTACTGTGTAGCACAGGGAACTCTACTCAGTGCTCTGTGGTGACCTAGATCGGGGGGAAATCCAAAAAAGAGGGGATGTGTATATACATGTGGCTGATTCACTTTGCTATACAGTAGAAACTAACACAACATTGTGAAGCAACTGTACTCCGATAAAAATTTAAAAAGAAAAAAAAGAGGTGGCAGTTTTCCTAGTAGGACATAATCAGGAAAAGACTGTTACCATCCAAAAAGTATTTACTTTTCGGGGGCAGAGAGAGCAGAAAGAACAAAATTCGTAGAAAGAATAGGGAAGGGAAAGAGAAAAGAGGGAGGGCCAGAGAGGACAGCGCCTTTCCAGAAACGGCGCCTTTTCATGGGTCAGTGTTAAGAGTGAGTCATGACCAGTGAGTATAATTGTATGAACTTGAAGGTCCAGTGAAAAACTTAAAGAAAAAATTAGCCATAGCAAAAGCTGTAAATATTTTCTCCCACCCTGTAGGTTGCCTCTTCATTTTGTTCGTGGTTTCCTTTGCTGTGCAGTAGCTTTTAAGTTTGATTAGGTCCCATTTGTTTTTGCTCTTGTTTCTTTTGCCTTGGGAGACTGATGTAAGAAAATATTGCTACGATTTATATCAGAATGTTTTGCTTATGTTCTAGAGTTTTTATGGCGTCATGTCTTATATGTAGGTCTCTAAACCATTTTGAGTTTATTTTTGTATATGGTGTTAGGGAGTGTTCTAATTTCATTCACTTAGATGAGGCTGTCCAGCTTTCCCAGCACCACTTGCTGAAGAGACTCTTTTCTACACTGCATATGGGGGTGTGGGTTTATTTCTGAGCTCTGTTCTGTTCCATTGATTCATATGTCTTTGTGGTATTCTCTGAAGTCTGGGAGGTTATGCCTCCAGCTTTGTTCTTCTTCTTCAGGATTGCTTTGGCAATTTGGGGTCTTTTGTGGTTCCTTATAAATTTTTAGGATTCTAGTTCTGTGAAAAATGTCATGGGTAACTTGATATGGATAGCATTAAATCTGTAGATTTCTTTGGGTACTATGGCCATTTTAACAATATTCTTCCAATCCAAGAGCATGGGATATCTTTCCATTTTGGCAAATCGTCTTCCAATTCCTTTATTAATGTTTTATAGTTCTCAGGGTATAGGTCTTTCACCTTCTTCGTTAGGTTTACTCTGAGGTTTTGTCTTAATGCCATTTTAAATGGGATTTTTAGACGTTTTTCTGATATTTCATTGTTAGTGTAAAGAAACACAACAGATCTCTGTATATTTTGTATCCTACTACCTTGCTGAATTCATTATTAGTTCTAATAGTTTTGTGTAGAGTCTTTAGGGTTTTCTACATAGAATATCATGTCATGTTATCTGTATATAATAGTCTTACCTCTTTCTTCCAATTTGGATACATTTTAATTTCTTTTTGTCTGATTGCTGTGGCTAGGACTTCCGATACTATGTTGAAAAGAAGTGGTGAGAATGGGTATGCTTGAATGAAAAGACAACCTACGGAATGGGAGAAAATATTTGCAAATGATGCAACTGACAAGGGGTTAATTCCAAAATATACTAACAGCTCATACAACTCAATAACAAAAACAACCCAGTCAAAAAATGGGAAGAAGACCTAAATAGACATTTCTCCAAAGACATACAGATGGCCAACGGGCATATGAAAAGATGCGCAACATCCTTAATTATTAGGGAAATGCAGATCAGAACCACAATGAGCTATTGCCTCATACTGGTCAGAATGGCCATCATCAAAAAGTCTCAAATAATAAACACTGGAGGGCTTCCCTGGTGGCGCAGTGGTTGAGAGTCCGCCTGCCGATGCAGGGGACACGGGTTCGTGCCCCGGTCCGGGAGGATCCCGCGTGCCGCGGAGCGGCGGGGCCCGTGAGCCATGGCTGCTGAGCCTGCGCGTTCGGAGCCTGTGCTCCGCAACGGGAGAGGCCACAGCAGTGAGAGGCCCGCATACCGCAAAAAAAAAAAAAAAAGGTAATAGACACTGGAGAGGGTGTGGAGAATAGGGAACCCTCCTGCACTGTTGGTGGGAATGTAAATTGGTGCAGCCACTATGGAAGAGTATGGAGGTTCCTTAAAAATAGAGCTACCATATGATCCAGCAATCCTAGTCCTAGGCACATGTCCAGAAAAGACAAATTCTAATTCAAAAAGTTACATGCACCCCAGTGTTCGCAGAAGCACTATTTTCAATAGCCAAGACATGGAAGCAACCTAAGTGTCCGTTAACAGATGAATAGATAAAGAAAATGCAATATAATGGAATATTACTGAGCTATAAAAAAGAATGAAATGCCATTTGCAGAAACATGGATAGACCTAGAGAATATCATACTAAGTGTAGTATGTCAGAAAGACAAATGATATCACTTATATAGGAAATCTAAAAAATAATACAAATGAAAGTACTTACAAAAGAGACATTGGTAACCATAAGTTTGTTTTCTAAGGGGAAAGGGATGTGGGGAGGGAAAAACTAAGAGTATGGAATTAACAGACACACACTACAAATAAAATAGATGAGCAACAAGGATTTACTGTATAGTTCAGGGAACTATATTCAATATCTTGTAATAGCCTATAATGGAAAATATCTGAAAAAACATATATAACTGAACCACTTTGCTGTATACCTGAAACGAACCATATTGTAAATCACTGTACTTCAACTAAAAAAGACAAGTAAAACAAAACAAAAAAGCTGTAAAAGTTTATTGTCCCAGAACACTAAGAAAAGTAGGTGGCTTGGATTTTGCAGTTTAGTGGACTAAATAAGCCCACTTAGTCATCGTGTGATTAAAATACTGTTTTAAAGGGAAGCTTGAGAGTAGGAAGAAGGAAGATAACAGATTTTGAGTAAGAAGGGCCTTGATAAAGGAGTTCTCCAGTTTCGGGACAGATGGAACAGGACAAAAATAGGCTCAGATACACAGCGGAGGATCAGTGAAGAAAAGAATGGAGACTTGATCAGAAATGCGTCAATACTCTTCATTTGGGCTGAGAGCTTTTACCACCTCCTTCCTGAGAGTCTTTGCAGTTAGTTGTCATGGACTAAATGTTTGTGTCCCCTTCAGATTCACATGTTGAAGCTCTAACCCTCAATGTGATTGTATTTGAAGATGGGAATTTGGGGAGATGAGGGTTAGACGAGGTGATGAGAATGAGGCTTGTGATGGGATTAGTGGCCTTATGAGAAGAGACACTAGAGAGCGCTCTTCCTTTTTGCTGTGTGAGGACACAGTAAGAAGGTGGCTGTCTGCAAGCTGGGAAGAGAGCTCTCACACCAGCCACACTGATCTTAAACTGCTCAGCCTCCAGAATTGTAAGAAAATAAATTTTTTGTTGATCAAGCCATCCAGCCGATGGCATGCTGTTATGGCAGGGTGAGCAGACTAAGTGTGTAGCAATATATCAATACTTACTTACATCTGTTTACTCATTCCAGCATGTGAGTTCAGTCATTTGAAATGAATCCTATTGTCATTATTCCAAAGCAAAAGAGCCCCTTAAGGTATTTTTATATTTACATGGATTGAGCGCACCCTGAGTATTGAAGCCCAGAGAGATCAAACCCGGAAAGCAGCATCCCTTACATAACGTTGCATTTGTGAAGATTATTTCTGCCTGGGAATGCTACAGGTTAAGTGAATGAGGATAAAATAGCTAAATAGGCCAACTCCTCTGCACAATTCAAACTGGTAATAAGTGTTGGAAGTCAGGAAATCCTAGGCTGAAGTCTTTTTAGTGGCTCTCTTCCTCCACCTTCTGGAAATTTGGAGATATAACAGGGCTGTTTGTTACGCCTTTTTTGCTTTTTAATTCTTGATCACCACCCTTATTATGTACCATCTATTCATGAAAAAAGCTTCAGTAGACTTAGTAGTATGAGAGAACTTCCTTTATATGATAGTCTATTTACAAAAAATCTACAGCAAACTCTATTAAGAATAATCACATGCAGACTACAGTAAGAACTCCTACCAATCAGTAGGAAAAAGACGAAACCCAAAAGAAAAATGGGCAAGAGATATGCATATCCAAAGAGCCACTAAAAACTGAAGTGCTCAGTCTCAATAATCCAGGAAATGAGATACCACTCTATACCCACAGGAATGACTAAAATTAAAAAGTCTAACAAGACCAATTTGGGGTGGGAATGTGGAGTAACAGGAGCTCTCATCACTGTTGATTAGAGTGTAAATGGTACATTGATCTCAGAAAATACTGTGGCCTTGTCAACTAAATTTGAATATTTGCATTTCTGTTATCAAGCAATTCCACTCCAGGTATATAAAATGTGTGTGAGTGAACCCCAAGACACTTGTTCAAGAGGGTGGATAACAGTAATATTTTTAATATCCAAATGTCCAAAGTGGAAACCACACAAATGTCCATCAACAGCAGAAACAGTACATACATTGTGGCATATTCATCCAGTGGAATACATAAATAAATAAAATGTGGGGCTTCCCTGGTGGCTCAGTGGTTATGAGTCCGCCTGCCGATGCAGGGGACACGGGTTCGTGCCCCGGTCCGGGAAGATCCCACATGCCGC
>NC_041223.1:27690135-27700258 GCF_002837175.3 Physeter macrocephalus | reverse complement strand
AAAAAAAAAAAAAAAAAAAAGTGGAATCTTACAAATGCAATGTTGACCAAAAGAAACCAGAAACAAAGAAATACACACTGTACAATCCCATTTATATTTGCTGTAAAAAGACAGCAAGACCACACTATAGTGTTTAGGTATGCTTAGGTTTAAAGAATAAAGAGAGCAAAAAAGATGACTATATTTAAGTACAAATAGTGGCTACTTTTGAGGAAGGAGGGATTTGTGTTTTGGAAAGGGCATGCAGAGGTTTTCTGGGGTTCTGATAATATCCTCTCTGACCTGGGCGATTCACATGGGTGTTAAATTTAACATAATTCCTTACACTGTAATTTATATTTTACCTATGTTTCTGCATGTATATTATGTGTCACAGTACCAAAAGGTTAAAAGATATATTTTCTTTCTTTTTTTTTTTTTTTTTTTCCAGTACGCGGGCCTCTCACTGCTGTGGCCTCTCCCTTTGCGGAGCACAGGCTCCGGACGCGCAGGCTCAGCGGCCATGGCTCACGGGCCCAGCCGCTCCGCGGCATGTGGGATCTTCCCGGACCGGGGGACGAACCCGTGTCCCCTGCATCGGCAGGCGGATTCTCAACCACTGTGCCACCAGGGAAGCCCAATATATTTTCTTTTAAAACCCAAGGCAAAACCATCAGGTATGTGATCTTTGCCCAAGCTAATGAATCTTGCAAAATACTCCCACAAATTCAGATACTATATCTCCAGGCCTGGCACAGCAGCTTTAATCTTCCTTTCACTGTCGTAATAATAGTAATATTAATAGCAAAAATAATAATAGCTAATATTCATGTCAAGCACTACTATTAATGCATTCCACATCTCATGTCATTTAGTCCCTATTCACCCTAGGAATAATAATACCCTAGGAAGTAGGTATTACTTTTATGCCCATTTTACAAATGAGAATACAGGAACAGAGGAGTTAGTTGACAGCTTGTTAGTGGCACAGTTAGAATTCAAATACAAGGGTCAGAATTCCAAATCCTGTCCTCTTAATCACGACAGGTAGCTTCAGGCTTCCTATGGCCTCAATATCCTACAGGATGTTTATCCCTGCCAGTTTGATTCTAGGTTTGGAGATCTCTTAGACTTGCAGCATTAAGAACAGAGAAGGCTCTGAGGCCATTCTGCTGAACTGATTTGGCCCCATTTGGATCTGAGTTACTGGTCCCCGATGGGGTGATATCTGCTAGTGAGAATTAAATGCAAGAGGCTTTTCATGTCCTAATAAGATCATTCCCTGGCCAGCTCAGAACAAACCACTTAAAATGTGTAAGCCTTAGTTTTAAGTCCTGAGTGAGCAAAAGCTTGGGTTTTCTTTTGAGGTGAAATATATTGTATCTTAATTACTCCATAGTGAGACTCACTTTCTTTGTGGATTTTTAAACATTGCTTTTGCAGTGAATTCTGAAAATGTTTAGAGTTGTGCTAGATGTCCTGAAATTTTTCTCCCTGAAATAAGGTTGAACATTTAATTAAAAAGATCGTTTTTAGTTAGCCTGCAGAAAGTCTTAGCAAGATATTCATTTGTGAGAAGATATAAGAATGGAGGGATGTAGGTAAATAGAAGAGTGGTGCAAACTACAATCAATAAATATTAACTACATGGTATAAAGGAGTCCAATAAAATTTGAGGGAGAAGAGAAAAAGGAGGAAGAAGAGGAGGAGGAGACGAAAAATTGATGATGACATGGTTGTAGGAATAAAAGAAGGACACAGACTTTTCATTTGAAATAACCCTCAAAAAGCAATACATATTTCAAGGGACAAGCCTCCTCACAGAGCTGCTGAGAAACATTAGAGCCCATGTTGAACAGGCCTTTGGTACCCTGGGGTCCTATTAATGACTAGAACAAAATTGTGCTTACTTCAAA
Organism: Physeter macrocephalus; assembly: GCF_002837175.3. Lineage (NCBI taxonomy): Eukaryota > Metazoa > Chordata > Mammalia > Artiodactyla > Physeteridae > Physeter > Physeter macrocephalus. The sequence continues at coordinate 27,698,363 of NC_041223.1, read as the reverse complement.
GTCTTATGGGTCCTCTAAACAGTACAGATCTGGTCTTTGAAAAATACACACATTTGCATAGCATGTGATTCGAAGCAGCCAGTATTACCTGCTGTAATTGTGGAAGTTTGGTTGTTTTTCAGTTAGGCAGAAAACTGGAATAACACATTCACCCCGTTTATATTCTTTCTTTCTCCTTCTCCTGTTTGTCATACATTTCCGGAGAGAATAAATCTCAGTATAGAAGGAGCCATGACAAGGGCATCCAGTACTTAATAAAGATTATATGCTGTGTTGAGAAAATGCCCAGCGTTAAAATGAAGGTTAGAAAGGATTTCTTGGCTGGCTGTGTTTCCTTTAATCCCATTATCTGTGGCCTTGAATAGGATTAGGGCTCGGAGGAAGGGATAGGAGGGGGTATGGATAGAGGGGGTAAGAAGGGCAGTGAATGATGTGTGCCAGTATTTTCCACAGAATTGCTCTGCCAGCCTGTAGTGAGAAGACTTTCAAGCCAATGCAGGTGCATGTTAAAATATATTGCAACAAGGCACTGAAATTCTTCCATGTATATATATGACCAAAAAAATGTACTTTGTTTAATTTTAAGCCTCTTTCTACTTATTTGAATAAAAATTTCAAAAAGAAGGGAAAAAAAATAAAATAAAATATATTGGTGGAAATTTCTAGTACAAGTTAAATTACTCTCTCTGAGGGAAGAGGAACTAAGTTTCGTTTCACTCCTATTTTGTCCCAGGCACTTTGTCATGTTAGAAGAAAATCTTCCAAATCTATTCCCTTTAAACATACCTGGTTTTAAGGTTTAAAGAAACACTTTCACTCTATCACCATGTTTCTTGTACTTTGGATGCATAAGTACAGCAGTTGAGGGACAGCATAGAGTAGTAGAAAAAATATAACATTTAGAATGAGATACACCTAGGTTTCAATCCTGCCTCTGGCTTTTACCAAATGTGAGATTTGGGTAGGTTCCTTAATTTTTCTGAGTCTGTTTCTTCATTTGCAAAATGATAAATGGCTCTACTATTGCCTATCTTGCAAGAATGCTGTGAGAATTCAATGAGAAATGCAGATGAATAGTTTAAAAGCCAGGCTCGTAGCAGACACAGCCAGCCTTCAACCTGTAGAAGCTATGATTACTTTTTATCTTTCTATTCATGAGATATTCATATATGAGGTGAGGACTAAACTTTGATTCCCACCACTTTCCAATTTTAAGGTAATTTATTCTACAGGCAAGGCAAAGAAGGGGTAGGAACTTCAATCACAAATTCAGAAAAGTCTTCTTTGTAGGTTTATGAAGACAAGAAAAAAGAGAGAAACCAAAAAGGAAAACGAAGATAGGAATGAGTTATAGTTTTTCCTTCAAGATAATTCAATTTGACTTTTATTTATCACTGTCATTAGGTTTTGCCTTTCAATACTAATGTTTTTTGTCATTCACTTGTCTATCAAGAATTTTTCATTTTCAAAATTTACTGAGTATTGACCCTTTGAGGGACAGCAAAATTTTTTTTGCCCTAAGTTTATTTCCCCCCATACCTATCTTGAGAAACAAGAAAATAGTGCCAGAATGGCCAAATTAGAAATCTCATTTGAGATAAAAACACAGGGCAGCATTCGATGGCACGTTAGACCATCTGAAAGTGATTTTTTTTTCAAGAATCTGTACTGTTTGCAGGGAATGAAATATATCTCAATGTTAAAATGGCAGCATAAATGTTTTAATTAAGCCAGTGCCCAGTGTGGGTGTGGAATGTTTAATTAGACCCCGTGGGTATCAGTAATGTCTACCAGATCTAGGGATGGTTTCTACCCCTGAGAGGATAGCTTTGCAGAAAGGTGTCTGTAGGCTTGCCTACAAATGGCCGGTCACCATAGAGGTTTCTTTTTCTCCCTGAAAATGTTTACAAACGGAGAAGAATTTTATTGAGTCCATATCTCGTTACAGAATCCATCTCACCATCAGTTTCTAATGAAAATGGGAAAGGGAGAAAGAGCGAGAAGGAGAGGGGCTGAGTGAACTCAGGCAGGGGTTGAAGCTTTACACAGCGCCTGCCTCTTACTGGGCCTCTCTCAAAGCTCTCACAGTCACATCCCCTGGGCGGTTTGAATTCCAGATAAATTGAGGAGCTATGTCTCCATGGGAACAGCATGGAGAGAACAAAATGGGGAATAAAGTTAATATTTATAGCCCATGACTGTTGATTTTATGTGCTGGCTTTATTCATTAAGTTATCTTAGGGCTGCGATTGGTACAGGAAGATAAGGCTCATGGGTGCCTTAGTTCCCAAATCTATTTTTTCCATTCCTTTTCCAACCCATCCCTAAAACGTCAAGCCCAAATAGTGAGCATTAACTGTAATGTTTATTTGCATAACTTTCCTTGGGCAGTGTTTTGTAGATGAAACATAGGCTTTGGTGTCAAGATGATGTGGATTCAATCCCAGCTCTGGCATTACCCTGTTTCTTCATCTCTAAAATAGGAATAACAATACTTACCTCTGCCAGCTGGTGGGGGGATTCAAAATGATGCATGTTAAGTCCCTGAGTCTGTTGCAGGCAGAGACAGCCCTTCACAAATAGTTGCTATTATTCATAGTACTGGCCCTCTGCTCACTTAAATGGCTCGTCACATTTTGATTTGTAAAAAAACAATAGGGCTAAGGAAGAGAAGGACAAATCATATTCTTTAGCAGAGTTCAATGTTACCAGGTGAGCTTATATCTAGAACTGGAAGAAAACATTTTATAATTAAACATCTGGATTCTTCGGGCCTAAGAAGCTTAAATAATTACCTCTTTTCAAGGCCTTATTGCTTTGATGTACGTTTAAAAAATATCTTGGGACCTCCCTGGTGGCGCAGTCGTTAAGAGTCCGCCTGTCAATGCAGGGGACACGGGTTTGAGCCCTGGTCTGGGAAGATCCCACATGCCGTGGAACAATAAGCTCCTGTGCCACAATTACTGAGCCCGCGCTCTAGAGCTCGCGTGCTGCAACTACTGAAGCCCGCGCGCCTAGAGCCAGTGCTCCACAACAAGAGAAGCCACCGCAACGAGAAGCCTGTGCTGTGCACTGCAACGAAGAGTAGCCCCCGCTCGCCACGACTAGAGAAAGCCAACGTGCAGCAACAAAGACCCAATGCAGCCAAAAATAATTTTTAAAAAAATCTTATCATATCGCCTGTGACATCTGCATTTTACTATTATTTCCAGGCTGTTAGAGAGGCCCATTTCATCAACCCTGAGAGTCAAAGGCACAGAGGATATATACACCCACATACAAAAGCCTCTGCCAAATGGGTCTGTTTGTTTTGTCATGGAAACCCTTGTCATTTCCAGCTGGAGAGTGAGTGATGATGTCATTATCAAGAGAGGACCAGGGAGCAGGCTGAGAACTCAGTCTGAGCTGCAAGACTATAAAGAATTATATTTCACAGTCAAATGGTCATGATACAAAGACAAAAGCCATCAGCACGAAGCGCTTAGGCTTTACATAAACAGGTACTGTCTTTGGCAAGGAAAGTATTGGGCTTGAAAATTTGACTTGATGAGCAATATCTGTATGTATGTGATTTTAAGAGAATGCATGAAGCTCTGAAGGATCTATACCGTGTTTAGAGAAACTATAAATGACTCCCATGGTCTGGTGGTTCTTTAAAGGCTTGGGGACAAAGTGCAACCTGGTCTGGTCAGAGATCCACTGATTAGAGTTGGGGACAGACCGGCTGCACAGGAGACAGACTGCCTGTGAGGGGCTCTGACAGCCAGCCCAGGAAGGAGGGCTTCAGCAGCCTGATGATAGGACATGTGTCCAAACAGAGACCCTTGGAAGAGAAAGAAGGGGAGCTCATAGAACCTACCCCAGGAGAGCAGGCTAAATGAGGACTGTTCCAGCTAACCGGGATGTGTGGTCACTGCACGTAAATCATGGACATGACCTGATTTTCTCATAGAGAGCAGCTCTGCTGTTTTAGCTCCAGAAGTGTGCCGTGCAGCAAAGGATGGCTGAGAGGGGAATACTGGTCACCTACATGCAGGTCAAGAGAAAACACCAAGCTAGGGGTCCAGATGTCACATCAAACAAATTAGCCCTGGCTGAGCCGTCACACACACACGACCCCAGCAAGTCTCATTCTAAGAGTCACCCAGGACACCCTCACCACCACACCAAAAGAATCACAATCTCCAAAAAAGAAACCTGGAAATGTGCCTTATAGTATCTCAGGGCTAAAAAGAAGTTTAGCAGGCATTTAGCGCAATTTTGTCTTTTTATCAACTAGGGTAGCAGAGCAGTTGTAGCCTGAGCTGTGCACGAGGCAGGCCCGAATTCAGAGCCTGCCCCTGCCCCTTTCAGCTGGGTGGGCCTGGGCAAGGAGCTGAGGCGCCCTGAGCCTCTGGGCTTTGTCGGGAGGATGTGTACTATGTATAAAGCGGGTTGGGCACTGTCTCCATGTAGAGTAAGACTTCAATAGATAGAAGCCACTGTTACTCTTTGGCTCGGCTCGCGGTCGTAGTGCTGGCTCACGGCACAGCTGTGAATGAGATTCTTAAACTAGGTTACGGTTGTCATATTTTCTGTGCTTTCCTTCTGTCAGGCAGAAGGAACAGAGATCATCCCCAAGTTATGTACATATATTTAAACATTTTTCATTTGGAATAATTTCAAATTCTAGAAAAATTACAGAAACAACACAAAGAATGCCCATATACCCTTCATGGAGATTCCCCAGTTAACTTTTTACATTTGCCTCATCACTGGATCTCTATACGTACGTAAGCACACACAGATACACACCCACACGCATATATAAAATGCCTATTATATGTATGTGACGTATATTTCCCCTCTAAGCTATTTGAGGTTTACAGACCTGCTCCCTATTACCCTTTAATACTTCAGTTTGTAATTTCTAACAAGAGTACTCCCCCACCTGATGATAGTACAGTCTGGAAATTAACGTTGATACTCACCACCAGTTATTTCACAGACCACCCCCTCCCATTTGTTTTGGCTGTTGTTCCAATGTTGTCTTCTTTAGACAAAGGAGCCAGTCAAGGAGTATATGTTTCATGTAGTTCTCAGGTTTTCTCTCGTCTCCTTAGATCTGGAAATGTTTCTGTCTTTCCTTACCCTTCACGGCCTTAACATTTTGAAGAGTACAGGCCTGTTACTTTGTAAAATGCTCTTTATTTTGGGATCGTCTGATGTTTCAGCATCATTAAATTTAGGTTATGCATTTTGGGCAGGTGTATCGAAATGCCATGTTTCCTCAGTGTATCATATGAGGATACATATATGGATCTGGCCCATGAGTTGGACTAGTGTTAATGTTTATCACTTACAGTGATATTTGACAGGTTTCTCTACGTTAACGTTAATAAGTATTTTTTAACTTTTTACATGAATAATATTAGGTATTTTGTGGAAAGATACTTTAAGACTATATACGTATGCTGTTCCTCATCAAATTTCCACCGTTTGTGGTATTCATTGATGATTATTGCCTGAATCAATTATTATTATAATTGCAATTTGATGATTTTAAGATTCCATATTCTTTCTATATTTATTACCTGAAATTTGACTGTGAGTTAGAGTTTTTTCTTCTATTTTTAATCAGTATGGCCTCATTAGTTTCTCTTTTATTTAATGGGTCACAATCTATGACTATCATTATTATTTTGATGCCCAAGTTGTCCTAGATTTGGCCAGTGGAAGGCCTTTCAAACTGGGTCCTGTATCCTTTTGACATGTTCCCATAATTTTTAAGGCACTTGCACACTTTATGGGGCATAAGATATATCAAACTCATCTTGTACTTTCCCTGCCCTTGCCCTGCAAGCAGCCATTTCTTTGAAGACCCCTCTTTCCTTTTAGTGGAAGATGATATTTAGTAACCAATATCTAGGCCCTAGATGTGATCATTGCTAATAGACTCATTGCTACTAGGTCCTCTCAGTAGGCAGAGCTAAGAAATAAATGTATGCATATACATATATATGTACAGAAATCTCATCTATCATCTATCTATCTATCTATTTATCTAAGATACTGTGCATTCACATCAATACCTCCAAATCTAGTTCAACACCACTGGGTTTCCATATTTGTAACTATTCTGAGAATGAAGAACCTTACTCCAATTATCTCCAAATATATTTACTTATTTGTCGATCTCTGTGTTTAATCAATGATAAATAAGATGCATCTTCCTTTTTTTCCCCTCTTGAGAGTTTACTGTTAAACTAAAGCAGTAATTCCCTTCACACACAGAGCACATTGGTTTCAATGAACTCATTTTAGAGGTCACATCATAGACGGAGAAGTGGATATGAACTTGGGCCCTGGAAGCGGACTTAGGCTCTAGTCCTGGCAGTGTACTTATCAGCTGTGTGATTGTCAAAGAATTCTTTACCTCTCTAAGTCTCAGAGGATAATAGTATCAACCTCAAGAGTGTGTTGTGAGGATTAAAGGAGTTAAAGGAGCTAATGTATAATAGCTGTTAACACAGTGGCGAGCACATAGTAAATACACAATGAATGAGAGCTATTTTAACTATAATTGTATTTTCTACTTAATATAGGAAAATTTCTCTAACTTTCTAGGCCAGGATACAATTTTGGAAAGACAATTACCAATAAGCTTCAAAATTCATTAAAGCTTAGAGATAAGACAAATCGTCAAAACATTTTTATTACTCATATCTCCGTATGAAAGAAACTGTACTTAGCACATAAAAACCTGACTATTCATACCTGACTTTCTTGGTCTCTGTTGAACATAAAGGGAAAATCGTGTTAGATGTTATGTCATCTTTTTCTGATCTGGAGTAATCATCTACCTTGAGTTAAAATCGATTGATGAATTGCCTTTTAAAGACCTTCAGGGAATTCCCTGGCGGTCCAGTGGTTAGGACTCGGTGCTTTCCCAGCTGTGGGTCTGGATTCAGTTCCTGCTCGGGGAACTAAGATCCTGCATTCTGCGTGGCGCAGCCAAAAAAACCCAAAAAACAAAAAAAACCTTCATCAGCTTTTATGAGGAAACAAAAGCTTTTGAGCATGCTCCATGCGTTCGATAAGAATGTGATCGGAGTAGAAATGAAGATGATGAGAGTAGGACTGTAAAGGTAGACTTTATTTCAAAAGAAGTGGCCAGCATTTAGCAAGAAATAGTGGACATAAGACAACAAATGAGTACGTACCTACTCGTTCAGGTTCCCATATGCCTATGCCCCCTATTTTTTATGTTCTCCCACTGATATGATAGAGGAATACAGGCAGCAAAATGTAGATAACAGGCAAACCATAATCAGAAAAACTTCCTGGCAGAGCTGTGGGCATGGGGGTGGATTTTTCTCAGTCTTGAGGATCTGAGTGGGGGTTAGACATGCATAATCCCACAGCAGGCAAACTCAAGGAACGGGCAGACAAAAGCTCAGAGTTAAGACACTACTCCGTTGCTTTCCTTTCGTATTAGCCTGTGTGACATTCAAACTGAGTGAGCCTTCAAAGTGAGGAGTCAACCGTGTCTGAACTTTCAATCTTCTGAGGCAAAAGGTGCTTCAACAGCGGCGTGCAGCTGCAAGGGGCAGCAGTAAAGAGAAAAGAAACAGTTCAGAAGTTGTGTAAGAGGGAAACCTGGAGACTGAATGTGGAATGGAAAATTTAAAAAAGAATATCTGATGTCTGAAGCGCGGATGACTGAAATGGTGGTGGGCTAAAAGACAGGGAGGCCTAGAGGTAGAGCTGATGGGGGGAAGGAATGATAAGGCTGATTTTAGACACGGTGAGGGTTTAGTACTGGCAGGATGCACAAGTGGTATCAGCTGACAGGCACACGGACCAAGAGAACAGCCTTAGGAGGGAGAGCAGGGCTGGAAATTAAGATTTGTAAATTTGGCTAGGAAGTGAATGTGGGTATGATTGCTATTCAAGGCAATTTCGGGGGAAAGGGATGATGATTAAGGGTAAAATCATATTGGATGGGGTACTGGGAAGAAAAGGAAGACTCAGTTAAGAGGACGGAGTTGGGGCTGAGGAGGGCCAGGACAGCGGCAGGGCCACAGGAGCTGTGGAGGATCCTGGGGGCTGTCCTTTTTTTTTTTTTTTTTTTTTTTAACATTTTTTATTGGAGTATAATTGCTTTACAGTGGTGTGTCAGTTTCTGCTTTATAACAAAGTGAATCAGTTATACATATACATATGTTCCCATATCTCTTCCCTCTTGC
>NC_041223.1:27681524-27689374 GCF_002837175.3 Physeter macrocephalus | reverse complement strand
TTACATTTGGTAGTGTATATATGTCCATGCCACTCTCTCACTTCGTCACAGCTTACCGTTCCCCCTCCCCATATCCTCAAGTCCATGATCTAGTAGGTCTGAGTCTTTATTCCCGTCTTGCCCCTAGGTTCTTCTGACCATTTTTTTTTTTTTAGGTTCCATATATATGTGTTAGCATACTGTATTTGTTTTTCCTTCTGACTTACTTCACTCTGTATGACAGTCTCTAGGTCCACCCACCTCACTACAAATCACTCAGTTTCGTTCCTTTTCATGGCTGAGTAATATTCCATTGTGTATATATGCCACATCTTCCTTAGCCATTCATCTCTGGGGGCTGTCTTAACATCCAAGCCACCGTGAGTCTAGGATGCCTTTCTGCAGTGTTAAGACTGAAAACTACATTTCCCAGATTTCCTTGCAAGCAGAGGGTCTGGATGTGATGCAGGTTCTGAGAATCGGGTGATGTGAGTGAGGCTTGAAAGATGTAGCTAGCACTTTTGGGCTGCTTCTGCTGCCAAGAAGGTCATGGGACTGTTGGCTCCCGCTGCCTTTCCTGGCCAGTGTTCAGCATTCCCGCATCAGCTTCCCGAGGGACAAGAGGCAAAGGCCTGGGAATCCATGTTTTGCTTGTGTGGCTCTAGCAGAAAGTTCAGTTGGGGTGGCTTCCTGATCTCTGGATCTCAGCAAAGGCAAAATGTTCAGTGGTTCCAGGGGTGGCTTCCTGAGTTCTCGTCTTCCTGAGTGGGAGAGGTAGTAGCTCTCCTAGTGGGTCCAATCTTTTATGATCTGGGAGTCATTGCTGAGGGCCCAGTCTAGAGCATGCTCTTCAGTCCTTCCAACAATTTTAACAGTGTTTAAATCCCCCTCTGCTGAAAATACTGTGGTGGTTTCTGTTGTCTGCAACTGACCTCTGATTTGATACAAAATCCACTGGAGAAAGGATATTCCAGAATAAAGGGCTAATCAATAATTCAAAAGCTGTCAAAAAGTCAAGATGAGGATTTCATGCCTGCATGCAAGCATCCATCCATTATAACAATTAACATTGCTAAGTCCCTAATGGGTACCAGGTACCACACTGGACATTTGGGGATACTGTACAAAGATGAATAAAAGTCTTTCCCCTCAAGGCTTCAGTCTAGTGGGGGAGAGAATCATCAATATAAATGTAATAGATTGTGGCAAGCACAATGATAGAGGCATATTCAGAGAGTTAGCATTAGAAAAGAGGAAGGGCACCTAACCTAGAGTGAGACTCTGGGAGGCAAGTAGGTTTCCTGAAGGGAGAAACACAAGCTAAATATTGAAGGATGAGTCTTTTTATTTAGTTAATAAATACCAAATGCTTACTATGGGTTAAGCACGGTGCTAAGATCTTTATACGCTAGACCTCAGGGAATCCTCCAAACATTCATATGAAGCGGAGAGTATTATTAGCAGAGGCAACAGCATGAGCAAAGGCAGGGATGAGAAACACTGTTCCAGCTGACACCTGAAGATGGGGCCCCATCTCCCACCCTCTGCAAGACGGTAGCAGCCCAACTTTGATAAGACAACAAACCCAGATGAGTTTCGCATGGACCAGCACCTCTCTTCCAGCTTTTTGTAGTTTTTCACCTGTCTGGCTCTACTGAGAGCCTGCTCAGCCTCCTTATTCCCTCATTCTCCCATTAAAACTCTGTTTTAGATTTGCTTTTATCATAATATACCACCAGGTAGTGATGTTATTGCAGGAGGAAACATATAGCCTTAGCTGCCAGCTTTTACTGGAAGGTTATCTACCAAATGAACTTGTGACTGGTGATTAAATTGGCCTAAAATAGACTGCAATGTTGTGGAGAAGGAAACTAAAAGCCCATGCACCCTCATTCTGTGGAGAGGGTCATATTTGATCCCTGAGACCTTCCCTTAATGTAGTGCCTACTGAGGACCTCTTTAAGATCAGTAGGTGAATACTGATCTTCAAGGGCTGGACAGAAAGCATTCTAGGCATTGTAAAGGTCAAGGTCATCCTCTGGCAGTGTAGCTAACAAAATAGAGTTAACAATTTTCTACCACTTCTAATTAAAACTTGATGACCTTAGAGGCATTCAGTTTGCTAATGATTGCTTAAGTTATATATAAATGAAAAAAGGAAAACCTAGCCAAAACAGAACTCCTGCTCTAAATTTTAAATCAGCCTTTTCTGTATGCCTGTTCAGAGGAAGCTGGTTGAGGTTAAATGAAGAACAATTTGAAAACTCAAGAATCAACCTAAGTGAAGTTATAACATATGAGAAACCTAAAAGTAAAAATACGTCATACACATTTTATTGGTGTTTCATGCTAGGTCGATTAAAAAAAAAAACAATTTGGTTGAACAGATTTTTCTTTTAATATGACTATGTGTATGTACATGGACAACTGAGAACAGGGAAAAACCCCAAATTAATGTTATTAACAAATTACAGCTGTTACTAAAGACGGTATGCTTGGATTTTAAGGAAATGGGTCCAATAAATGAACAGCCCCTCATTCAATCTACATTAATCAATCCCACTTTTAAAAAAAACACATTCTAGTGGCAGAAGTTTACCTTCTTTAAAAACTCCATCATAAAAAAATGCGTTCCCTCAGTGTTCTCTCTCCTTCAGTATTTAGTTATTAGTAGTCTCTCAAATGGTAAAATAAAATTGAATTTATATTATCAAATGAAAGTGCAAGTTTGTACAGCCAAGCTCAGCAGCGAAAGTGAAGGATGAAGGGTGAAAGCCGATGGATGCCACGCAGAACAAGGACCTTCATGAAGGTATCAGCCTGCCGTGTCCTGGGTGCCAAACACAGTCCACGTTCCATCATTTTTTCATTGCTCTTAAACGAGCAAAACCAAATTCTCTTTTTTCTTTAAAGAAATATTAAAGCTTTATTCTCCCCCATCTCCAAATAATTTGTGATCAGGTAAGGCAAAGGTAAGTCCCACTATCACTGGGGACAGCAGCAATAAACAGACTTCAGAAATAGCCCTGAATCATCAACAACATTCTCTCATGGTAACATAAGGAATGCATCTCAGAAATCAAATTCTGCAATGTTGTCACGTTGTTCTAATTTATTTGATTAGTTTATCTGAAAAAACTTTATAAATACATTACTTAAGAGGACAGTAAATTATTTTCTTGCTCTGAAAAAATAATGTTGTTTTTTTTTTTCACATTTTAAAACTGTTGAGTATGTTTTGCAAAAGGAGACGCAAGAAGAATGGGACAGTGGGGTTTGCAGAATGTCCATGTGCAAGTTGCATTTACAAGAACCTGGTAATCTGCCTCTACAAATAGAGCTCTTTGCAATAATATTTAAACAAACAGGCTTAATTTAAACATCTCTCCTATTCACTCTACTTGTTGAACCAAGAGGTACTTATATTTCAAGTATTACACTGTAAAAGGTAAAAATTTTTGTGCCAATTTTACATGTTAGCTTTTAAAGTCCAAAATATCTATGTGAAAAATCATGCCTACTCGGCCCATTTCTTTTACAGCCAAATGCTCTCATCTTTTAGAGAATGCAGAAAAATATCGATTTCCTAAGAAGGAGCACACTGGAAAGAGCCATTTTAAAGTACTGAAGAACAAGGGAGGATTTCTTTTTCTCTATGGGCGAAAATTATTAGAAAAGCTATCCAGTCTGTTGTCTTTAGCTGGTTTTAATAAAGTCTTTTCAAAATGATGGTCAAGAAATCTTTAGAAAACTGGAGGAAGGGGAGATGCTCCTTTGTAGCATGGAAGGAATTCCATTAATTGTAGAAATTCTTATTAACTTTCTGCTTTGGTTTTTTCAGAAGAAATGCTCATATAACTTCTATATTAGGAGACAGAAAAAAGAACAGATTAATATGACATTTATCTAAAATCTTAAAGAATACTACAGTAATATCTTACATTCCTAAAACTTTACCATGCTTTTATATACACTGTCTTATATAAGAATAGGCAATTTTATCAGGATCCGTGGTCTTATATGTAAGTGAATTCTACCACTAACAGGAAGACATGTCCTTTTCTTTACCTTAGGCTATATATCATTTCCTTTTCCAAACTGCGTAAGTCAACTGTACTTTTCTTTGAGAATAGGGACTTTACATTCATTTGTCTTGAATCCTCAGTACCTGATACTTCGGGTTCCAACCACACGCTGGAGGTTAAATAAATGTTGGTTGATAAGTAGTCATGACCACAAAAGAAACCTACCACCACTTAATATCACAGACACTGGACTATGTTCCTAGAGAAGGTATGGAAGAGTGAGAATGAAATGACAGGTACATCAAAAGGTGATTTAAAGCCTGGCGAATGAAGCAGGAAGTCATCTGAATGTTCCTTCCATCTCTCTGAATCTGTGACATGACAAAGCAAGGAAGCTGCACCAGGAATGTTTCCACCAACACACAAGTAATCAGACTGTTCTCAAAGGCTTAAGAGTCAGAACGTCAGGCTTTATAGCTTCCATTGACAGCTGGACCTTCTTCCTTTTACAATCTAGAAAAGTAGATCACTAAAGGGAAGTTACACCCCCCAGGTCAGTATATTAGAGAAGGAAAAAAGACTAGCTTCATTTGGATAGGAGGTTCAAAGCTGGCTTTTTCAACCAGTTTTAAAGTGGGAAATAGGTTAAAAGTGCACAGATGGAATCTAAGTGACAAAACAATTTGACCACAAATAATGCTTTACCGACTCATCTACAAACATCCTGAATTTGCTTGGCTCTCTTCATAAAAGTATAAAAGGATGCTGGTCAATACATGAAAGTAAGGTGCTGGGAGAGAAGCTGATAGAAATCAAAGAGGTTTGGAAAGAGATGGAGCTGGATTATCCCACTTGTTCTTGACACTGATGGGACTGTGCTGTTGAGTTACCATGAGCACTGTGTTGGTAATTTTTTTATGTTGTTATTTCTCTGGGTCCTGTAAAGCTATTGTTCTTTTTGCACAATGACTTCAGGTTAGTGTGAGTTACAGAGACAGGGTATAAGAGAGTCACTTGCAATTTCAACAGCTACGGTTACTCAACAAGGGATGGAAGGCCCTTGGGCTCAGTATGCTCCTAGTCTGGACTATTAGTTGCATTGCCTTAAATTGTAACTATCTTATTACATTTAAAAAGGACAATAGTATATTATCCCAGGTTGCTAAACCCAAACGAGAGAAAAATGGTGGGAGAACAATGTTGGCAGTCTTAAAATAGCTGAAGAGCTGAGAAAGATGGAATAGAAACCAAACAAACCTTTTCTCTAGTGGACAGAGTAGGTTCAATGGCCACTCAGTTATGGTCGTTTGTCTTAATATGAAGCGTGTTCTGGGCACGCAATATGAAGCACTGCCACTGGGCAATGAGTGCTGCTCTGTGAGGAGAGGCCCATGGATACCCAGTGGGTGCTGCGGACCGAATTTCTACACTGAGTGGGAGAACAAGAGGGGCCCTAGAAGTTGCCCAACCCAACTCAAAATTCAACTTCTAATGACCCATGCACAATCTCTTCCACGTGGCTTATTTGGTCCCTTGAAGGACAAAGTGTGCCACAGTCACACAGCAGAAGGTTCATTCCCTCTTGGGTGTCACATATTTCTGATGATTACTGAAGGGAGTTCGAGGCAAGCTTACCTGCTGTCTGTTGTGTTTGAACACCATCTACCTGAGGCAGGGTCCCAAGTGTCCCTTCATCACCAAAGGCCAAAATAGGATTCAAAGGAATGTTTGGACTCTCGCTGTTGGTGACATCTAATCTGGATGGTTTAGATCCAATGGGTAAATTTATAATTTCTTCAAAATTTTCATTCTGAACTGATATTCCATTTTCATTTGGTTGTTTTTCCAAATTGGGAGTACTAGGGAGTTTGAAAAATCAAAATCAAAAGTGGAGTTAGTATTAAAACTGGAAAACATTTTTAGGACAAACTGTTTTATAATAAATACTTTTATAATCTTACAATCGAAACGTTAGAATGATTGACCTCATCATTACTAACAAAAATGGTGAATTCTGACATATTTGTACTTTAAATTCTTATTTAAAAAAACAGCTTTTTAAAATAAAACTTATCAAATGGACCAATTTATCAATTAGAATAGATCCTCATCATCAACAGTTCTACATATATTTAACATGCCTGTCTACTGCAGGCATTTTATATCTCTTTGTCTTATAAAGAGTAGCCCTTATTAGGATCTTTACTTCAAAGATGAGGGGATTATAGAGGGGGATAATTTACACAAGTCACACAACTACTGGGAGACAGTCCAGATTGAATGCGCGATCTCTGGTCCTATGTTTTACTCATAATGCTATTTTTTTATAGTCCCAGCTATTCAAATTCCAGCCCTTCCTGGATGTCTCCAGCTTCCTAAAACATGTGCATAATTTTATAGGTAAATTGTTGCAGACCAACCTTCTCATCTTTGCCCCTTAAATCTGCCTCTGACCCCACCTTGATTCTTATTAATTCATGCTTAATATCTTGGATTTTTGAGATACATTTAACTGGCCAACAAATTCTTAGTTTCTACCTATAGTTTCTCTAAGGGTTTTTTTTTTTGGCTGCGTTGGGTCTTCATTGCTGTGCGCGGGCTTTCTCTAGTTGCAGCGAGTGGGGGCTATTCTTCGTTGAGGTGCACAGGCTCTAGGCACACAGGCTTCAGTAGTTGTGGCACGCAGTCTCAGTAGTTGTGGCTCGTGGGCTCGGGAGTTGTGGCGCACGGGCTTAGTTGTTCCGTGGCATGTGGGATCTTCCCGAACCAGGGATCGAACCCGTGTCCCCTGCGTTGGCAGGCAGGTTCTTAACCACTGCACCACCAGGGAAGTCGCTCTCTTAGGTTTTTCACTCCCTTTACACGCTCCATAACCAAATAGGCAGCCCGTTAGGTTATATGTTCATTATTATGCTTTACCATGCAGCAAAACAATGCCTGTGCACCAAATGAACACTAGATTAATTTTACTGTTCACTTGATCTGACTGCAGCAGTAAACATATTTGCAACCTTCATAATTTGTTCAGGGGCTCATGTATAAAAAATGACCCTATTTGACAAAATTCTAGAGTTAAAATTTTCAAATGGAAAATAATAAGACTAAAAATGTGAAACAAAAATTGGGACGGTTTTAACTTCTAATACACACTCATCATAAACAATGTTTATCTGTAGACAGAGATCTATGGAAGAGATCAGAAAGTCAGGTCTCTACTGTCAGTAATGCCAACAACTTGAACTTTAGTAAGTTAGTCTTTTTCCATCTCCTTCCCAAATGGTGAAAATGAAGCTAGTAGACATCTAATCTTTCCACTGTTTTTTTTTTTGTTTTCTTTTTTTTTTAGGAATCTTTGCTTTTTTTTTTTCCCTATTGAGGAAACAGTTTACTTTCCGCAGTCAGTGAGATACATTGACTTTGTGGAACATATTCTAAAACATTTCTGATTTGGGTATTATGGTATTTTTTGTTAATTATTAAACCCTTTCTTCTAGAAAAAAAATAAAGATGCCTGACCTAAGTGCTTCACAGGGTATTGCAGGGCATGTTGAAAATATTATTTGTAAAAGTGCCGTGGAAGATAACATAAAAATATTATACAGAGCCAGACTATAATGGTGCGTTTCCGCTATTTCACTAAGGAGGGGAGAAGAGGCTCGGCATCACAGTAGCCTACATTAGCGCATGTGCACTCGCACACACACCCCCTCCTAATACCCGCCGTTCTAGTGCTTGTGCTGCCACGCCCATCCTCCTGCTCTTACCCAGTACCAATGGGCTTTCTGTAATCAGGGAAAGAGTTTTGGTTCTCATCCCAGAGAGATTTTTTTTTTTTTTTTTTTTTTG
>NC_041223.1:27646781-27681302 GCF_002837175.3 Physeter macrocephalus | reverse complement strand
TTTGCTCTGAACGCGCAGGCTCAGCGGCCACGGCTCACGGGCCCAGCCGCTCCGCGGCATGTGGGATCTTCCTGGACCGGGGCACGAACCCGCGTCCCCTGCATCGGCAGGCGGACTCTCAACCACTGTGCCACCAGGGAAGCCCCCAGAGAGATTTTTAGGTAGAAGTTTTGGCAAAAGAAATGCATCTTCGAAGCCCTTGTTCCTTGACCACGTCAGCTCCCGTCACCTTCCAGGCCTGCGTGTGCTGACAAGCTGTAATGGCAACGCCAACCCCAGGCTTGAATCAACAGCTGACCTCGTTTCCCCTCCCACTCTTACCCAACCACCCCACCCATTCTTACTTGTTAGCAATTAGAGGAATAATCATGCCCTATGCTCTGGATGACCAGAGGACATGTTCAGAGGACACCGTGACCAGCAGAAACTATAAAACTGAAGCTGAAGTTGTTGGGGTTACGGTTTATGGATCTGTGTGTCCTCTTAAGATACAAGTACCGGCTTTTAAATTCCCCTTCTTTGGCTACTCTCTGGAGGTTGAAGTTGGATGCAAGACTCTTGAAGATACGTTTCAGGTTCTTATACATGATTAATCACTTGATTTTACCACTGAAGAGAGTCAGCTAAAGGATAAGCTAATTTTATTCCTCAGAGAGAATTATCAGTGGCTTAAAAAAACCTATCCCTCGTTATAATAGTGGGGTTCTCTGTGGTACTTTTTATCCTTTTCTAAAAATCTCTGACATCAATGAATTACATGCCATAAATTATAGTAGTTGGAAATGAGGATTTTATTTGAAAATCAAACTCTAACTAAAAAAATGAAATATCACTTAATATATCTCAGGTAATTATGACAATAAATTTATTAAACATAATCAAATGCTTATTAAAACCTCTCTTAGGAAAATTGTTTTCTTTGGTATTATAGTGGGCAAAATAAAAAAATTTTTACTGTCCCAGAAAGATATACATAGATACCTTATGACTTATAGACATCTTAGGATGTCCATCTTAGGACAACTTGTCTTTTCATGGCTTCCAACAATATAAAATGTTGTATAGTATGTGTTTTTAGATTAAGAAAAAAATTTATGTATATCAAATCATTATGCCATATACCTTAAACTCATACAGTGCTGTATGTCAATTATATCTCAGTAAAACTGGAAGAAAAAAAGATCTTAGATCTTAAAAGACATTTTTCTATCTATTAAAAAAGTTAATTTGAGGAGCTTCAATTCTCTTATGGTAGCAAAGACTCTGGCATTAGACACAGAACTCATAATTCAGTAAATTCGGATAATTAAAAAGTTGCAGCTGAAAAATTTGAACATTATTATAAATATTTCTACAAGTTCTCTATGACTGGATTTTTAGGCACAGGCTATGATTACCCTTAATTTTCATTTTTGAGAGCACTCTTACAATGCTGTCAGTATAAATGCAAGGGAACAGAAAGGCAATCTTTCTTTAACCCACACTTCTTAATTCTTAACTATTGTTAGCAACCATTTGTTTCCTCAATAAGAAGCTCTACTACTAGTAAAAGAAATATTGGCATCTAAATTACTTTTACTAAGGAACAAACCTGTGACTCACTATAATATTATATACAGTGAAAATACAGCTGCTGTATATCATCAAAGGGTGTGAAGATGGTCCAGGATCATGCCAAATACATACAAAGGAAAGTAACAAATTATTCCCTGTAATTTTTGTTAATAGCCACACAAAAACCTCACCATCATGTTTAGAGATTCAAGAAAAAAAGACATTTTCCTTTTCTCAGATTACAGAATGACTAGCTCTACCAAACATTAATGAACCTAAATAAATCTTCATGTTAAAACTCAAATTCTGTCTGGCCCCAGAAAATTCTGGTGGGATTGGTGGGGCAAAAACAGTCGTGCTTTGCTCCAATGTGCGTCAGTAAGAAAGGCCGCTGTTGTCTAACTCACCTCTCCACAGTCACTTCTGATTGGTGTGAGGTAACCACATGGGGGCTGGCTGCTGGTTCTCCTTGTCCTGGAGAGTTTGTCATATTTGGAAGTGCAGATACCGCTGGTCATGGCAAAGAAGATGGAACAAAGGGTTACTACTACTCTACTATCAAACCCAAACCCCAGGAGCCAGAATGCCTGGATTTATGTCCTGGCTCTGCTACTTACCAGCTGTGTGACCCTGGGCAAGCCACAAACGCTCTGTGCCTCAGTTTCCTCATGGATAGTAATAGTACCTAACTCATAGGCTACTGTGAGAATTAAATGTGTTAACACATGCAAAGTACTTAGAACACTGCCCAGCACATTGTAAGGGTGGAAATCAGTGCTGTGATTATTTTTGCTTGCACCAAATTGACAAAAAAGTATGTTAATACTGAAACCAAAGCAATTGATGAAGATGACAGTAAGTTGATTTGGTCAGGCCGATGCTGAACAAATTATTACTGAAGGATTTGGAGCAAATCACCATGAAATACCCTAAGTGATGAAAAATATTTTGGAAAACTCAGTTTTAGTCCCACTTAAGAATGGTAGGGATTTTATGCATGGAAGGCCAGTGAATAGTACCTAACTGTGCTACCTAGTCATTCAATATTCCCCACTGGAGTCTAGCGTGAGCAAACAATATTGATGACTGACTTTAAAATCTGGGCCAGGTTTACGTAAAGTCTTAAGAAGAGACTAATAACTTAAAAGCTGCCAAAATTTGCAAAGCTGGTAATAGGAATCTGCTGAGAAGACTTCTGATCGGTCTGCAAACTCACCTGCCTGCCCAGCCTAGAATTCTCTTTGGAGCACTGGTGATACCATTCAGTCCTCAACCAAATGTGGGACCAGGAGAAGAGGAACATGTGTTAGATAATCCTCAGGCCTCGTTTTAGCACTATTAACTCAAACCAAATTTATTATGAGAGTTGATAAACACAGGTGTGATGACTGACAAGTTTCACCTTCCTTCTGGCCATTGTTCATTCTCGGATTGAGGTACAAAGAATAATCGAAAGAATTGATAGGGGAATAGCAGGAAGAAGACAGATGGAAAAACAAAAAACCAACAAGGAGGCCGGCCATGTACAAACTACAGCATCAGCTCCTCAAATAATCCTGGGTTGGTGCAATTTACATTCTAAAATGCTCATTCTGATGACTTACTGGGTGCCATGCCTGCTTTAAGCCTACATGTATTACAACATTCTTGGAGGCAACCTGTTAAAAATGCAGTGGGGTTCATATGCAACCATTAGGCTATTCTCCAAACAAATATAATTAGGGCATCTTTAAAAGAGAATGAAAAGCCCCACACTGAGGGATTATGACATAGAGGAACTCGGATAGCCTCTACTGAAGTAAGACCAAATCCCCAAATACCAATATTTTACATTTGAAAACCCCAGAACAGAGAATGTTCTTTCACATAAATCATTTCATTTGATCTTTACTCCAGTCTATAATAAACAGTAACAGAAACTGAGGTATCTCTCTGGTCCTTTCTTTTCATATTGATACTGCAGATGAGGAAAGAGGAAGACTGAATAATGAATTATCGACCAACCACCTGTATGTACAATCATGAAGACCACGTGGAATCATGGAAGGAGCCAAATTACAAGCTGGTGACTTGGACTCCAGCTGTGCGAGCTGGGCCGGTCACTCAGTCTGAGTCCTCCTCGAGGGTAGGGACCTCGGCTGACCTGTTCACACTGAATCCTAGCACCTACAAAAGGGCCTGGCACACAAAAGTTTTCTGAAAATGCCTGCTGACTCCAGGATAAAGCATCTCCTATCTCACAGGCCTGCAATGGAAATTAAACAAGAAAATGGATGCAGATGTATCTGACACAAAGAAGGCATTTAATAAATATTAGTTGAGTGTGAGTACTAAAACACTAAGATAAATTTTACTTTTATATACACCGAATTTGGTTTAAAATCACCAAGAAATTAATCATCTTTGTCCAAAGCCTATGGCATATGAACAACTTTCTAATGAAATTTCAACAAATTTCAAATTTTAACTCTATTCTGAAGTCAGAACTAAAAGAAATAACATTTAAGTCCTTTTCTGAGACATGCCGTAAGTACAAGTTGTCAAAAATGTTTAAATTTAACGTCCTTAATAGCAAATATAAACACACATTCCTTTAGCAGATAGTAAATGACAAATGAAATTTAATTTTATAAACTCAAAGAAAATTCTTCTAATCGTGTGTGTATATACACAAATACGTGTGTATACATATCTATAAAGGCATACATACACATAGATATAGAGACATATATATGATATAAAATGACTTAAGATATTAAATACTCCATTAGAGTATAAACAAATGTGAAAAAAATCTGCTAGAAATACTAGAGGTTTTTAGATAAAGGGGATTATTTGTGGACTAGGTGAGAAACACCTAAGCTTCTGTGACTCAATGAGTATTTTTATTTTAAATCAATGTTTATCTTGACCTCCAAAGAATAAATTAAAAAATTCTATATTTGAATTGATTTGAGTTCACTGAAATAAATACCTGTTCCTCTAATGAGCGCTCCCTTGGTTATATCGCCATTTCTCTGATCAACAGTTTTCTAACAAAGAAAAAAACTTTTTAATGTTAAAATTACAAATGAAAGTATAAAAAAATCCATTAAGAATAGTTTAAAAAAAAGGCGATCTCAATACCTTATCTGAAGCTTCTGTTCTTCTGGTTCTTTTCATTATCTCCTCAAGTCGCTACAAAAAAGGCAGAATTAAGCAAACAGATCAGATATGGAAAGAAAGCTAGCCTGGCGCATTTCACTCACTAAGCAAATAGCAGGGCGTTGAAACATGTCTATTATTTGGGGAAAATACAATTGTCTTTGTCTTAACTGGAGTTACTCAAAGAAGTGGAAATTGGCGTAAGCCGCATGAATTGGAAGCAACTGTTTTTGGTGAAGCCTGAAACACCAAGAGCGATTTCTTTGGAGGAGAACATTAATACCGAGAGCTACTTTAGTTAACCTGGAATGGCAGGACACTTGTTTTCTGATGGCAGTGAGCTAGTCTCTTGGTCTTTAGCCGGCTTCAATCTAGGCAGAATTAAGAGCAGCGAGGGCGCCAGGCTGCGGGGGCAGATGCAACTACCTTCTTCCTCTCCAGGCGCTCCTGCTCTTCTCTCTGGAAATGCTTCTCTCGTTCCTGCCGGACCCTCTCTGCTTCTTCCCGAACACGAGCTTCTTCTTCTTTCTGAAAACGGGAAGTCGCCGTCTGCTTCTTACAAACAGGCTGGCTTTGCCCCGCTGCCCCAAAGTCCCGGGGAGCCCGAGGGCGGAGAACGCGAGGACCACGAGCGCGCAGAGGGGAGACGAGCACTCCTAAGCACACGCTCAACAGCTTCCTCGTCTCATCTGGGCTGCCCCTTGCACCATCTTGAGCCAGGGCTGCACCGACCTGCTTCCCCGGGCGGGACCCGGACGCCCCCTACCTGTTTCTGGATGCGCTCCATCTCCTCCCGCTCGCGCCGGACCCGCTCCTCCTCCTGCCGCCGCAGCTGCTCTTCCCTCTCCCTGGCTTGCTGAGCCTCCAGCTGGCGGGCCTCCTCCTCGCGGCGGGTTCTCTCTTCAGCCACCCTTTGGGCCAATTCTTCTCGCTTTTGTCTGGAAAAAGACAAAACAAGACAAAGATACGTGAGGGGACTTCCTTGGCAAGGCGCGATCGAGTCTGTAGTTACCGCGAGAACAGTTTGCTGGGAGGTCTGGCCAACGGCATCCACTGATGCCGGTGAAGCCACCCTCTCTCCTTCCTCCTCCCCTTCCCAGCCTCCCGCTGCCTCGTGGGAAACAGAAGCAGAATGTATCCGCTCATATTCTGAGGAGAGCTTGTTGTTTTTCTCTTAAGGATCTGCAATATAACTATCTTTAAAGGCTGAGATTTGTTTAATCCAATATAATGTGACTTTTTAGTAACGAATTTAACACTCCCCTCCAAATCTCTGTAAGTAAATAAAGGTTATAATGTTCTGTTTCAGTACAGGGACAAGATGGACCATGTAAGCTCCCTGCTGGGACCGAGGGTAGGGCATGTCCAAGATGGCGGCCCAGCACTGGGGCTGCCGTCCTTTCCCGAGAGGCAGCTCTGCTTATTTGAAGAACAATTACATTGACATTAGCCTTACTAGCTCCAGAAGGGGGCCAACTAAGCAAACTGCCCCTGGCATACTGTGTGGCAGGCAGTCATGGGGCACTTAACTGTCTCACGCAGCTACCCTCTGAGAGGAATACTATCTGGAAGGAAGAAAACATGGGCTGTTATTATGCAGCTTTAAGATAATTAGAAAGATAATGAGGAAACATGGAGATGAGAGATATGTTAAATAAAAAATTAAGACTGCACAACTGTACCTCTGCTGTGGTTACAATTATGCAAATCTATGTGTGTATGTATATATTTATGCATGTATATACACCCACACACTGTTCAGAGACTGGAAAGGGTGACCCAAAATGTACACAATTATTGAAATCTGGTAAGAATATGGATGATTTTTTTTCCTTTAAAACTTTAAAACTTTCTCCTTCTCCATCAATTTTGTTGCACTGTCATTATAATAAGAAAACGTGGCCTAAAAAAGTCGCTTAGTGCTCCGGGGAACACCAGGGGAGACTAATTCTGAAGCAGCTAAATAGATTCACCTTCAACACTACTATTACCTCTTCTCTCTGACTAAAGACTTAATCCGAGGTGTCACTAGGGTGTCACTGAGCAGTGTCACTCCTTTACCTTTCGAGCTCTTCCGTCTCCCTCTTCTCCCTTTCCTCCTTCTCTCTCTGCTCTCGGGCCAGCCGCCTCTTCTCAGCTAGCAGCCTCGTGGCCTCTTCCGGGTCAGTGGTGCCCGCAGAGGTCTTCAGAGAAGCACTGGCAGTCACAGTGGATGACGGGGCCGGGGTGGAGGCTGGAGCGGAGGCTGGTGCTGAGGCTGCCTCCGGAGCAGCTGTACCAACAAGTACAAGGAGAAGACCAATTGGAAACAAAAGCCAAAGAACAACACAGAAACTAGCATCCCCCGCACCCCAGGCCTCGAATTCATCGCTATAAAAGAAAAGGGAATGTTTATTACTGCGCGTTCTCACGGTTTCACTGTATTCTATCTGTAACCGGGCAACAGATAACAAAAAGCCGCGTGTGTTAAGTGAGACATCCGAAGCTGACACTCTGTCACCAAGCCTTATTTTTTATACAAGTTAAATCAGTTAACAACATATATCGAATGTGTACTAAGTATAGAGCCTCACGTTAGGTTCTGTGGGAAGTTATACCCCAGGAAAAAAGAAGATGAGATCTTCCATTTGCCTTTCACTACGTTAAAAAAAAAATTCCTTCTCTTTAGTGACCATTCATCACTAGAGGACTCAACCCTTTCTGTGACCATGCCCAGTGTCCATACCACAAGCCCGGACTCAGGCTGGCAGAGACCAAGGAAGAGATCTCTTATGTCTACCCAGAGCTGTCTCCAGGTCTGAGGAGGGAGGAACCAACAGCCTCTTTGGGAGACGGCACCTGTGCTCCTTAGACATTGCAGGTCTCCACTGCCAGTTCTGATGCCAACGTACAAGATGAGAGTAGTTCTCTGACCTTACCTGGATTCAGGAAAAGGACCTAGGGGGCTGGTGCCCCCCCGCCGTAGGCACCATGGTGAGGTGTGATCCCTGGCACCTGACCACTCCAGACCCTCCTTTCAAGATCTACATTTCTCCTGCTGCTCCCGCAGATTTTTCTTTGCCCTCAGGACACTTTTTGGCCTTTCTCTTCTCCCTCTTTCCATGCAAACAAGTATTGGACTCTTCCATTCCCTTACTATACTATCATTTGTCTTGAGTCACTATTCTTTCTTTGCCCCCAACCCTCTATATTCAGATTAAGTCTTAAAGAGAAAACTCTTGAATGAAGACAATTTTCAACAAGATAACATTGAATTTCTAGTTCCAGGTGATTTTAAACTTCTAAACAGCATCTGGTTAACCTGGTAGAGATGAGATCCACTGGGTCTTCTGGAAAAAATTCTGACCTCTGTCAATCACATACGCTAAGCCAGTGGTCCCCAAACTCCAGTACACACAGGATAACTGCCACTCTATTTTATCTGGCAATCCTGCACAAGAGTCAACAGGTGAGCTTAGTATCCTTCAGAGTCCTTGGATCCACCATGTATTCTGATTCAATAGGTCTGAGGTAGGGGCAGGGCTCTACAGTTTGAAACATTATAGATGTGGTTTAAAAATATTTCCCTAAATTCTTCGAAAATCCTCCCTTTAAAAGATGCAGGCTAATCCCCCCAACTTGAGTGTGAGCTGAAGCTAGTGACTTGCTTCTAACGAATAGTATGACAGAAATCGTGACTTCTGGGACTTCCCTGGTGGCACAGCGGTTGGGAATCTGCCTGCCAGTGCAGGGGACATGGGTGCAGTCCCTGGTCCGGGAGGATCCCACTTGCCGCGGAGCAACTAAGCCCCTGTGCCACAACTACTGAGTCTGAGCTCTAGAGCCTGTGAGCCACAACTACTGAGCCCGCGTGCCACAACTACTGAAGCCCAGCCTCTGCTGAACCTGCGCTCTAGAGCCTGCGAGCCACAACTACTGAGCCCGTGTGCCACAACTACTGAAGCCCGCGCGCCTAGAGCCCGAGCTCCGCAACAAGAGAAGCCACTGCAATGAGAAGTCCGCGTGCTGCAATGAAGAGTAGCCCCCGCTCACCTCAACTAGAGGAAGCCCGCGGGTAGCAACGAAGACCCAAAGCAGCCAAAAATAAATGAATAAATAAAAGAAAAGAAAAGAAATCGTGATTTCTGCGTGTGTGACTTCTGAGACTGGGCATAAAAGATACTGTGGGCTCCTCGTGATTCTCTCCCCCAGCTCACTCACTCTGCAGGAAGCCAGCAGAGTGGACAGACTGTGAGGACATCCAACAGCCCTATGGAGAGGTTCACGTGTCATGAAACGAAGGCCACCCGCCGACAGCCCTGTGCGTGAGCCATCCTCTAGCAACCCAGCTAAGCTGCTCCCAAATTCCTGACCCAAGACTCTGTGTGATATAATAACTGTTTGTTGTTGTTATTAAGCTGCCAAGTTTTGGAATAATTTGTTACACAGCAATAGGATAAATAATAAAATGATTCAGATGCAGGTGCTCTGAATACCACATTTTGTCAAATTATTGGACTCGGTCAGTGAAAGGACTCATAAACCACGCCTGAATTAATACACTGTGGCTCTGACAATAGGCTGTAGGATGGATGATTCTTTCTTTATATGTAGGAAAATTATATGCAAGCAAAGTTCCCCAGATTAGCCTTAGAGTAAAATTTCCAAGTGCCCAATAAGGGGAAAAAAAAAAGAAAGAAAGAAAAAGCTAAGTCAAAGCAGTGCAGGAGAAAAAGGAAGAGTGAATAAAGAGAGCAAGCAACCCACACTCCACCACGAGTCAGTGGATTCCTACCAGGAGCAACCTCTGGTTCGACAGGTGTCCCCTCTTCGACTGTGGCTTCTTCTACCTTCACCAAAAGTGCCCTGCCCTTTAGTGAGGGCTCACTGGCAACTTTCTGAGGTTCCTTCTCAGGGTCTTTTCTCTCAGGTTCCACTCTGACTTCTCTCTTGACGGGGCGGATGTTGCCGGGCGAGGGGGGCCGGACCTGAGCAGGGGCAGGTTTGACTGGTCCAGGAGGCATGGAGGATGCTGGTCTGGGGGTGCCAGGCAAATGGGGAAAGGACTTGGATGGGAGCCTGGGCAACAAACAAACAAAGTAAAGAGAGAGGGGCACATGAGAACAGGCTTGCCAGAACCTTCCTTTCCCCATACCTCTACCATGTAATAGTCTTGGAACACCAATACGGAAGAGAAAGGAAGATATTTAGCTGTGTGAATGTGTCTTTTATGTGGCAAATGCAGAAGTACTCACTTTAGAGGCTCATTCCAGGTTTCTTTTTTCTGTCCTTTGAGGAAAAATATTACTCCCCAAGGGAAGGCCTAAGAGTGTGGGGAGAACAGTTTCTTCTCAGAGGACAGACGCTCTTATCAGAGGACAGAGGCTCTTAATTCTCCAACATGGAACAACCCTGCCAGCCTCTTACATTTCACTTACCAAAGTCGGGAGGAAGCTGGTGATCTGGCTTTGGGATGAGATGGAGATAGAGCCCTTCGGATGCCGGGTATGAGGTGGAAGGGTAAGTTTTCTCTCTCCCTCTCTCTTTTATAGCCCTAAGTTCAGAGGAACACAATAATTAGATTTTTCCATGAGCGGGACAATCACATTCACAGTATTCAACTGTGGAGCTGCAATCCATTGAATGGCTTTTGGGAAAATTTCCAACCTTTGCCATGTATATCCATTCCACCCCAACAAAAGGCCTTTATTAGGTTACAACTGAACATTATAATTGAATTAACACAATCTGACACTAATAAGAAGGTTCTGGATGTGTGATCTGGACTAACATTTGTAAAAAAAAAACAAAACAGAAACACACTTTTAGAAAGCACCTATACTTTGTATCTAAAACTACCCGGAGCAAAATTTCTCACAGTCTGGTTTAGCCCACACAAATGTCAAAATAAAGGTCACTTTCAGCTTATCCCCCTTACCTTTATCTCTTTTAATTCTTAAGCAGTTTTTTTTTTTTTTTTTACCCTGGAACACACTATAGCTGTTTATTTTTTTTAAATTTCATGTCTGCTATGTCAGACATTAATTCATTTTTTTTTCTTTATACTGATGTTATACACACAAGTCCTTCCTCACTTAGTGTCCTCTTGCCCTTGAAGGAAAAGTCAGGTTCAAGGTGAGGAATTTCAGCTACTTTTAGTCTTCCTCATTAGGGATGAAATGGAAATCTCTGAGGTTGGGCCAAAACCTCAGCCCTCCTATGACTGCATACTAGGAATTCAGCCAGAGAGATGATGACACCTTTCCTAGGTAGAAATGGGCAAAAGGAAATCCAGAAGTGTTCTGATAGTCTCAAGTCAACGAAGACAAAAACAAACAAACAATAAAACCCCCCAAACCAAAACACAAACAGAAACAAACAAAACGACAAGGTACAGGGCAAGGGAGAAAGTACTCATTCCAAGCATCTGAAACACGGCCAACAATGTTCTGGGATGGGAACAGATGCTGGCTGGAAGGACCTGTGTGGATGCCTGTCAGTCCTTCACTCTGTGGGATCCTTGCAGGAAAGCAGACTGAGGGTGCTAGGGAAGGGGCAGAACAACACCTAGCCTCAGGGCCAATAAGCTGGCGTGTACCTTCTTTTCTTTCCTTTTCTGCCTGGCTCAAGCATCACCTCCCTTCTTTCTTCCCTCCCCTTTTGTTCCCTTCAGCATCTCTTCTAGTTGCTTCTATTTTCCTTAGTAGCATCCTAGTTGATGGACTGGGCTATAGGTGGGGGAAAAACATCTCAGTGTCAAATAATACTCAGTGTCTCCCCAGAATTTCTAAATAAAACAAATGAAGGATGAGGCAGGAGAGAGCTTTACAGGGTGTGTGCCACCTCTATATCACTTGCAGCTGCATGACCACCCTTTGTCCCCGTCTCTGGTAGTAGAAGGCAGGAGGCAGGGTACTGGAGAACACAGCTGCAGTGCTTGGGTAGCAGAAGCAGCAGCCACGATATGGAACCCTCTTGATAGGTGTACAGGATGGCAATTATGCCTCTGGCAGATCAAGTCCCCAGAGTGGAAGGTACAGGGCCCTTCCCGAGGGAGGTTGGGGTTAAGCACTTTGAGTTGCTTTTCTTTCTTTTTCTCAAAACATTTTACTTTGGCTAAAGTCAGATCAAGGAGAGACCTGAATGGGAAAATAAGTCAGGAAAGGTAATTTGTCATGTGGAGGATCTGAAGACTAATGTCATCATCTACGCCTTGATAAGACAGGCATCTGGGAATAAATCGACATGAAAGTGTATAGTCCTCAGAGTCTTCTTTTTGTTAAAGTGCCACTGAACCAATTCTTTCTTTCTTAAAACTGACCTCCCTTTAATCACTTTTAGGGAGTAGGGGGAACAGGGAGGAGCAGTTTGGAAAAATGCTCAATATTTGACATAACACCCTCCCAGGCAGGTAGATAGATGCTTTTACCCTCTTAGTTCTTTCAAATGTCTTTCCACTGGTCTTGGACCCAATCACCTATTTGAGTTCCACACATGTAAAGATGCTCCCGATTCTCATCCTGATCTGAGTTAACAGCCAGTGGTCTGTACAATAATCTTTCCTGTTAACACGTTCCACAAAGCTAAGGTGGAACACACAGCAAGCCCATGTCAGTGGTCTAGGCCACTTACCCGCAGGACAAAGACTTTAGTTTTACAACTAGAGTTAGGTTTAGAATACAAATAACCCACAAGAGAGACAATATAAACAGATATTCAAAGGCAGCACTGTAAAAGAGAACAGTGATGATAGAAATGTTCTGCATCTACACTGTCCAAAATGGTAGCCACTAGCCACATTTGGCTATTTGAATTTAGACCTAAATTAATTAAAATTAAATGTTAAGTTTAGTCTCACAAAACATATTTCAAGTGCTCAATAGCAGGCAGTTGAATTTAGATCTAAATTAATGAAAATTTAATAAAATTGAAAAGGAAATTAAGAAAACAATCCCATTTACAACAGCATCAAAAAAAGAATAAAATACTTAGGAATAAACTTAACCAAGGAGGTGGGAGACTTCTACAGTGAAAATTAGAAGGCATTGCTGAAAGAGATTAAAGAAGACACAAATAAATGGGAAGACATCTTAAGTTCACAGAATGGAAAACTTGTTATTACTAAGATGTCAATACTATCCCAAACAATCTACAGAATCAATGCAATCCCTATCAAAAGCCAATATCATTTTTTGCAGAAATAGAAAACTCCATCCTAAACTCATATGGAACCTCAAGGGACCCTGAATAAACAATCTTGAAAAAGAAGAACAAAGTTGGAGGTCTCACACACCCTGGTTTCAGAACATACTACAAATCTATGGTAATCAAAACAGTATGGTACTGGCATAAAGACAGACATATAGACCAATGAAACAGAACAGAGCATCCAGAAATAAACCCTTGTGTATATGGTCAAAGGATCCTTGACAAGAGTGCCAACACCATTCCATGGGGAAAAGACAGTCTTTTCAACAAATAGTGCTGGGAAACTGGATATCCACAGGCAAAAGAATGTAGGTGGACCCTTACCTTACACCATATACAAAAATGAACTCAAAATGATTAAAGACCTAAATGTAAGACTTCAAATTATAAAATTCCCAGAAGAAAATGAAAAGCATCATGATACTGGATTTGGTAATAATTTCTTGGATATGACACCAAAAGCAAATGCAATGAAAGCAAAAATAAACAAATGGGACTTCAAACTTAAAAACTCCTGTGCATCAAAGGATAGAATCAACAGAGTAAGAAGGCGACCTACAGAATGAGAGAAAATATTTGCAAATCATATATCTGATAAGGGATTAATATCCATAACGTATAAATAACTCCAACAACAAAAATTAAAAATAAGATTAAAAAAACTAAAGATTAAAAAATGGGCAAAAGACTTGATTAGATATTTCTCCAAAGATGATATACAAATGGCCAACAAACTTATAGAAAGATGCTTAACATCACTGATGATTAGAGAAATGCAAATCAAAACCATAATCAGGGGGCTTCCCTGGTGGCACAGTGGTTGAGAGTCCGCCTGCCGATGCAGGGGACACGGGTTCGTGCCCCGGTCCGGGAGGATCCCACATACCGCGGAGCGGCTGGGCCCGTGGGCCATGGCCGCTGAGCCTGTGCGTCCGGAGCCTGTGCTCCGCAACGGGAGAGGCCACAGCAGTGAGAGGCCCGCGTACCGCAAAAAAAACAAAAACAAAAACAAAACCATAATGAGGTATCATCTCACACCTATCAGGCTACTATTTAAAAAACAAACAAACAAAAACAACAAAATGAAAAAACAAGTATTGGTGAGGATGTGAAGAAACTGGAAGACCTTGTACCCTGTTGGTTGGAATGTAAGTAAAATGGTATTGTCACTTTGGAAAACAGTATAGCAGTTATTCAAAAAATTAAAAATAAAATTACCATAAGATCCAACAATTGGGTATATATCCATAAGAACTGAAGGCAGGATCTTGAAGAGATATCTGCACGCCCATGTTTGTAGCAGTGCTATTCACAATAGCCAAAAGGAAGAAGCAACTCAAATGTCCATCAACAGATGAACAGATTAACAAAATGTGGTGCATCTATACATGTATACATGTATGTGTGTGTATATATACACATACAGAAATATATATGTATAGACACACACACACAACGGAGTATTATTAGCCTTAAAAAGAACAGAAATCCTGTCACATACTACAACGTGGAAGGACAGACCTTAAGGACCTTATGCTAAGTGAAATAAGCCAGTCACAAAAAGACAAATACTGTATGAGGTATCTAATGTAGTCAAATTCATAGGAACAGAAAGTAAAATGGTGGTTGCCAGGAGCTGGGGGAGGAGGATGGAAGGTTGTTGTTTAGTGGGTATAGTTTCAGTTTTGCAAGATTTTAAAAGTTCTAGAGATTGGCTGCACAACAATGTGAATACACTTAATACTACTGAACTGCACACTTAAAAACAGTGAAGATGGTATATTTTGTTACATGTTTTTTGTCACAATTAAAAATTGCCTAAAAGAAAATTAAATTTCAAATTTGATCCGTCAGTCTCATTTGCCACATTTTCAAGTGCTCAGCTGAATTCCACAGTGCAGCTCTGGAGTATAAATGATTTGTGAGTCGTTTTCTGGCAGTAGGTATTTGCCTAAATATTTAATTGAAAAGAAGTGAAAAGGCAGCCAATAGATCAAATACAGAAAGAGGCACTAAAAAGACAAAAACAAAACCGGTGAGAAAATATAGGTTTTGGATCGTATGATGACATATCCCTCTCATTTAATCTGTTGGCCAAGGATCAGCTCTCACCCTTCCCTCCTGGAGTGTTAATTTTTGTTTTTATCCGTAACAAGGTATTTTTTTCTTTGGTACATGCTTTTCTCTACCCAATAAGCATCCAATGTTTGGGGCCAAGACTGTTCTGCTTAACTACTGCTATTTGTCCACAGCTAGGATCTCTGAGGCATCAAAGTGCTAATGATGGGAGACTTCCCAGACAGCAAAGGTAGTTTCACTTCTGGCTGGAAGGGCTGGAGGTCTGACTCAATCATGAATTAAATGTTGACTCCTGAAAGCCTGAAGGGCTTGAAAGAAAACTGCCTGTGGGTAAAGCCATCAAGCTCTCACAACCCTTGAATTATCCTCAAAGGTCTAAGCAAAATCCTTTTAGGTGTTCATCAGCTTTATAAATCTGAATTGCTCTGAGAAGTTAGGATTGAAAAAAATTGTTCCAGCCTTTCATGGGTCATGGTATTGCCATGAGAGAGGGGCAATGAGATCTTCTGGTGGACTGGGAAGTCCTTTAAGACTAAAGTACAACGTCTGAAGACCACAGAACAATGTCTATACATTTCAACGGCTACCAAATAGCACACAGTTTAAATAAAACAAAGAAGAAGAAAGATTCTTGGAGACATACAAGTGACCTCATTGCATTTATAGCATGGTGAAAATTAATGTTAGTTCAGCCACCTCGTCAGAAACAACAGATACGAATTATATTCTTCACTTGCAAAATGTGAGTCTATAACACAGCCCAACAGCCTTTCAAGAATTACTTAGTGAATAACTAGTGTTTTCAATACTTTGTCACTATATTTTAAGACCTGGGCCTTGACACGGATTAGCTAAACAGACAAAAATTCTTTATCTTGCTTTTTAGCGAACCACATTTAGAGTTCAGCCAGCTTTTGGACAGGGTTGGAATAAAATGCAAAGGCAGCAGTCCAGGCCCACTTCGCCTTCAAAGGTTTTCTGACTTTCAAAAATAAAGTATGTTGGCATTGCACTATTTGTATGGAGGCACCCATATGGCAGTTCAGCCACTCAGACATGCTTGAACAAAGAACAACTTTCAGCTTCAAATTCAGATTTTCAGGGGGGGAGCAGAATCGCCAAGTGGGGAGGAAGTGTGGGGACAGCACCACTCAGCCAGCCAGATTCAAGACTGGTGGGACGGATGGGAGGATGGATGTCACCATCGCCTGGCTGACATCCTCACTGCACCTCGAGGCGGTGTCCACTACGCACAGAATCAGTGCAGACTCGCCAGGCTGCTCCCAACAGCTACTCACCGCTGTGCCGTGAACAGTCCTCCTTCGCGTGGAGCCCTCCGGTGGTGTTACAAAGAATTTTGGTCGCTCCATCGGATTTCTAGAGTGTGCAGCTTTGTAGGGCATGATGTTGATGGGGCTGCAAGATGCTGAACGAGGACACATGGGGATAACTAGGGTGCAGGTGATTGTTTTACACGCAAGAGTGCCAGAGGAGCAGTTGAAGGAAAGCCAAAAGCAGGATCAGGAAAAGGAGCAAAGCGGAGATAGAGAGAAAAGTAGGGAGAAGATGTTATTACCTAAAGGTGTCCAGACCATCATACTCAACTCTCCTCACGGTCCTATTAGTTTACAGTGTGTCCAAAAGGAGGGCATGTCCAAATGAAAAATCTGGAATATATAAACTATTTGGCTATTTAAATACTTATTAAAGATAATAGATGTAAGCCAATAATTACAGAGATCAATGGTCTTATAGTCCCATAAACAGATGGTTCTGGTAAAATGCTACATTAGTAGCATTTTAAGATAATTTTAAGATAAGGATTGTTTATAATTAGATTTTTCCTAATAGCTTTAAGATGGAACAAACAGCGGAAAGACAGCAAGTGAGCAAGCAGGCAAGCAAGATATACTGCAACTATTTGGGGAGTAAAATTCAACAACCACTGGGGAAAAAAAGCAACTGAATTTTTAAGATGTTAAATGACCAAGTCTTATCAGGTATTAAGACTTGTTACAAGAATAACTAATAATTTCCAGAAAAAAAATTCTGTAAATGTTTTATCTACTTAAAGGCAAATCAGATGCATGCTTCTGGGTTTTCCCCAGAAGCCAAGGCATTTGATGGTTCATAACAAGCAGCAGAACGTATGGGGAAATGGGATGTCATCATTTAAAACAGTGAAGGGAACATAAATATGTTAGAATTGCCAAAAATAAAGTTGAATCACGAACAGCTGTTGCAGTTTTATCAAGATGGAAATATTTTTTTGAAAACCACGTAGCTTCTGACCATTCACCTTCAAAGGAACATTATCATTAATCAAGTGATTCTGAGTAACAGTGGGTTTAAAGAAATTCACAGAACACTGCATAGGTATCAAACATGTGGGTACTAATGTTCCAAGGTTCATTTTCAGATCTCATCCAGAAATCTTGTTTTCCAGCAAAAAATAAGACAATTAAACATGACTGCTGAGGGGAATGCTATGTAGTTGGACCATGTTATTAAATGACTTTACCCAACCCTAGCCATTGTAGCAATCCTTTAAAGAAACTGTTAGGTCAACTGAATATAATAGTATTAATAAGTTAAAAACTCAAAAGTTAACAGGACAAATTCAAGGTAATCTCAATTTCAGAATTATAGTTAAAAATATTTAAGTGTTTTTTTGGTTTAGTCTATAGACAGAAAGTCCATCAGATTGCATCTTTATTCCTGTGTTCTCTTTCATTAAATGCCTTGCAGTATCTTCTGGTTATCACTGAATGGTCAAGGTGGTGAATCGACTGGAAACTACACTCTCTTCTCCCATCATCTGAAAACAGAACCCTTATTTCTTGCATAAGCTGAAACACTTTGCATTCCCTCAGTTCTCCTTAAAAGGTATATGTCTTACTTCCAAATTGACATAAAGCTTTGCCTCAGACCTTAATCGTGAAGGAAGTTTCCTTTGTGTGGTGAAGAAGGAGACCCTCTCCTCATTTGGCTTATTGTGATCACAGGGAAAACTGTTTGAAAACAACCTTTTCTCAAGTGCTACAACAAAGCATTTGCCCTTCCCAGACAAAGAAAGAGTTCATTAATGCAAACCTCTTCCAAGCCAATCAAATGCCTTTAAAGAAGAACATCCTGGCACAAGGCACTTCTGTGGGATTAATGACCAAGAGAGGCACACACAGCCCAGGGCACAGCCAGAGGCCATTAACTGCTCAAGGATCAAGAAACCCTAGATGACAGCCCCGCTCTGAGGCCATGGGTCTGACACTGAAAAAGGAATGAAGCACAGAAATATGATTTCTTTTCCCTCTAGTGGAAAGTAATAATTTCAGGGGTATCTGTGGAGCCCTTCCTTGGAGCATTTCCTGAGACCACCGTGGATGTAACCAATCTCATCATGCCTCTGGTTCATTCTTTATTATAGTGCTGAGTTAATGTGAAGGAAAGGAAAAAAATACCCTTAAACCTACCTAATGCAGTCCATACAAAAATCCTCAAATTTAATTCTTCGAGAAACATCGTCTGGCTAATTCTAAGGATACTACATTTCATAGAATTCATCGCTGTTCTTAACAGCAACTACTGAAAAACCTGAAACCTTTAAATCAATTATGCTAATAATCTTGCCCTTCTGAAGAAATAGGAAGAGCAATATGTGACTGTTGTTTTCTTTTCCCTCCTAGAGTGCCCTCCATATCCCAAAGTAGTTTTATTAAACATAAAATTTCTTTTATGGAAATGTCTTTGAGAAAGCCTTCCACAATATCTGTATTTCTTTCTACTATTGGTAGCAAGCGTGCATTAATTTAACGTATTCAGGATTTTCTATGTGAAATAATGGCTGCAGAGAAAAGATAATGCGGTTCAAGTGGTTGGAGTGCAGCAGAGAGAATAATTACATAGTAGAGTAATAACAACATTTATTGAGTGCCTACTACGTGCAGGTACTATTCGCAACATTTTACATGTGTTAAACTCATTTAATCCTGAGTTCCTAATAATCACACGTATCTTGAATGTATTTTTTAAAATGGGCAAGAAAAAAATCAACCCAAAGCAGTGGTCACAATGAAACATGTGAGACTCTGATTTCCAATTTTCAACTGCTCTTATTACTTGTTCTGGGAATTTGCAATCACCAAACACCCTAGGAGTAAGGATGGCTGTTTTGATCTGCTACTGTCACCCTGGCTCTGGATGTAGGTCATCCTCTTGCCAATGGCAACTGGATATGAGGTAAACTCAAGGGACGACACTAAAATGGGAAGACAAGAAAAAATAATCAAGGAGAGCAGATGGAAAAATAAAAGTGATGGGAAAAATGTTTTTGAGGAGATAAGTGTAGGAGACGTTTACATGAATAATTTCAAATGGAAATTTCTAAACACAACAGTTTTGGTTCATTAAATATAAGCTGTTATCAATGCAATAATAGGTAACAATGATCTAAGGAATGTATTAATAAAACAGGCAACTCAGGTAAAGGCTATGTATGCATTGCTTCACACCTAAAATACATTACAAAAATGTATCAATTTGTGAAAAGGAGAATGGAAAAGTTGCAAAGTAAAGAAGAGCCAGTTAGCAGATTAAAAAGCACCTTGGTTGAGCATAACAAAGAAAGAAGGTGGGAAGCTGGGCAAGTCGAATGGGTGGAAAATGAGGAAATGGTGTTGGAAGAGACTAGAGGAAGAGTGAAAGAATTGACAAAAGTTAGTGATGACAGAAATAGCAAAGAAAGACAATTTTTTAGCTGTGAGGCAGTCCTTTCATATGAAACAACATATAATGTGGAGGTTAAGAAGCATGAGAACCATAAACTATTTAGATCCTATGAGTTAGGACTGAAAAGCAGTTTTAAAGGTTTTTCAATTAGCTGGACGTAAAGAAAAGCTTTCATAACTTATATGAAAGTATGACAAAATGGACATAAAAATAAAGTAGCTTGAAATAAACTGTAGTTTTTCCTTCAGAAAA
Organism: Physeter macrocephalus; assembly: GCF_002837175.3. Taxonomy (NCBI): domain Eukaryota; kingdom Metazoa; phylum Chordata; class Mammalia; order Artiodactyla; family Physeteridae; genus Physeter; species Physeter macrocephalus. Next base: position 27,661,361 of record NC_041223.1, on the reverse strand, counting down.
ATCTCAGATGCAATGTGACAGTTGACAGGAGAGTTACTTTATAGAAAACGCAGATCACTGTGGTCCAGCTAGTTGAACGCACAATGGTACAGAGAGCATCACGAGGGTGCCGAGGATAGAAGCACATTTAAGACCTAGTCCACCAATTTTCTAAGTGCCTCTGGTATAAACTCACTTATTGTCAATCTCTTGTTTTCCACAGGCAGGTGGGAATGCCTGCACTTGCTTTCTTGACTGCCTCCCAGGGGTACTGTGAGAATTCGGGTTGATACTAGCTCATTGGACACCATAGATGAAAGATATCATAAAACCACCAAGAATTGTTATTAAAAAAGAGGGCTAGTGAACATGAAGAGGCTTGCAGAGGCAAAGCCTTTTTAAAGGGAGCTTTATGAAGAGGCTATGCAATTTCCCATGTGCCAAACATGGGGGCTGGTTACATAGATACACCAATTGTGCCCAGAGATATTTGGGAAAGTCAAAATCAACTCACCATGAGAGAGACACTGCCAAAAGCCTAATATGTATCTTTCTTTCCAGTTAGATGTAGACTCTATACTAACTTCTCATTAAACTAATTGGCTCATTCAGGGGTGTTTTATATTTCAAAAAAGTAGAGGAGTTATAACTAATTATAATGACTAGTACTTGGCACATTTTACATATTTTCAAAGTATGTAGCAAATAAGAACACTGTAATTAGCCTTCTGCACAACTCTTTATAGAGTTTTGAAAGGGTACTATTCCTCAATTACAGATAAAAGACTAGCTCAGGGAGGATAAGTGTCTAGTCCACAGCTACATTATGAAACGCTATGCGTAAATCGGCTTGTGCTTTGAGTTTATCCCCAGGCCCACAAATTAGTATTAGATATTAAATTATTTCTACCTTTGATCATCTGCTCAGATGCAGGGGCAAAGAAAGGTGGGTAAGGGATAGGATTTTCTGGTAACACTATGAACAGACAGAAGCCTCTGAAGCCATCTGATCACAGGGAGGGGCATCCTTTACCTGCCCGGCATCTGGTGTCCAGATAAGATGCTAAGACGGATGCTCAGAGGAAACGATACCAGAGGCATGAAACCAACACCAACAGACACATTTCCAACGCCATTCCACCGGGAGGAGGAGAAGCACACGATGGGAAAAATTGAGATGGGATTAGATGAAAATGGATGGCTTAGAGATGCTTCTAAAGGAGGACTTCACCTCACGGAGAAAGTTGCACCTTGACAGTTTTACCTGTATCTCCAGACAAGGCAGCTGTGCTTTTACTTCTGGCCAGGAACGAATGTGTGGGCGTCAGCAATCTGTTAACCACGCTGCTCTCCCATGGGCTGAGCTGCAGGCGGCGAGCTAAACGTCACCACATAAGTGAGATGTTAGAAGCATTCTTTCCAGGGGCGAGGGGGTGCAAGGCATCGCCCCTATCGCTCCCACACGCCGGGCCTTCGCGAGAGACCTCGACAGAGACCAGGCTGTCCGGGGAGGAAGCTGGTGGAGAATCAGGGCAGGAGGGACTCTGCTCAAAGGAGCAGCTATTCCATAAGGTGCCTCTCTTCAAGATGTTAAGTTTGTGGCAGGTTCTATATTAGTTCTATGGACACAGATTTTGCTAACCACCCTCCTACGGATCCAACAGGTAACAAAGCAGAAGAACCATTTCCAGCAGGTTTGGCATGTATCCCTGAGTCTGTCGAACCCATCTGCCCTCATCAGGATGGGCGGTGAGCAGACAGCACACACCTCAGCCAAAAGGCGTCCTAAGTACCCTGAATGTCAACTTCAACAAAGGCTTTGCCAGCTTAATGCAAGACTGGAAATATGTGGATAGAGAAAAGGTCTCCATTAAATTTTGCTACATCTCCATGAATTGCTACTTGGGCAACTGGAGGAAATTAGATATAATAAAGTGAAAGAGGACTCATGCAAAGTTCTATATAAATTTTTCTTTTGACTTTTCCATTCAGCAAGCAAGTTCTTTCAGGTCCCTGGTTTGGCAACAACATAAAAATTCTGATGGAGGATAAGGGTAAAGCTGAAGATAAAATTAAGATAGAAAAGCCAAAATCCAATATAATCATAATGTCAGAAATTACTAGTGGGTGTGTGAAGAACCAAGAAAATAAATTTAAAAGGATGCAGTGAAGTGGAGTCCCAAATTGTACTGGGGCTTCGCAAGACCACTGTTAGGAAATGCAAGCTAATTATAAATTAATTACTTTGCTTATACTGTTAGCTTCTGGTGATGGTCCATGAAAATATAGAAGCTACTTTCCAAAGATATCAGGAAAGAAGCTTGCAAAATCCTACAAATATCACTAAAATAAAGTGATCATATACACTTGACCCTTGAACAATACAGGTTTGAACTGAGCAGGTCCACTTATACGTGGATTTTTCCACATTTTATATTTCCCAATAAATATACAGTTGGCCCTCGGTATCCATGGATGCAGAACCGGCAGATGCGGAGGGCTCGCTATGGAACTTGAGCATCTGAGGATTTGGGTATCTGCGGTGGCTCCTGGAACCAACCCTCTGCGGATACTGAGGGAGGACTGTATCTCTATTTTAGAATACACTTCCAAGTCGCTTATAAAAGCCTTTCAAACTGTCTTAACCTGACAAGGCCATTTCTGTTCTGCACCATAAACAGCAGGTGCAAGTCCTCTGGTCTCTGGAGCAACTGTCCTTATAATAATTTTTTATATATGTTATATTTTAAAGAAATGACTTCTGAATTCTAGGAAATTAGTTTTAGTTAATAGAAGCCATCCGATGTTAAAGGCTGTTGTAGAAAATATCCGCTCCTATTTGAAAGGAAGGACCAACCTCCAATAAGTACGTTAATTATTGGACTTTATTTTAATATTTTGATCAAGGTGCTGGTGAATTCAAGAATTAGTGAATTCTTTATTAGAATTTCTGTTTATTGGGAGAGTCTTCATGGTTAAATTAAATCTGCTGACAAATAAAAAGATCTGTTATAAAAACGATTGTTATAGTTACAGTTAGTAAAATGCACAGTAGGATAAGTGTTATTATAAACTATAGTATGGCAGTGTGTGTGTGTGTGTGTGTGTGTGTGTGTGTGTGTGTGTGTGTGTGTGTGTGTGTGTGTGTGTGTATCAACAGCAGAATACAGTCTAACCTAAAATTAGAATACATTCAGAGAATTAAATCACTGGGAAAAGTGATTAGGATTAAATTAAAGTCTTCACCAAAATTGTATTTTCAGTAGATGATAAAGGGAAGAAGAGGTGAATGTTTCCTTTTCTTAGATAAACTCTGTAGGATGACTGGCTTAGAACTGCAGAGATGGTTTATCAATGAAAAGCCATGTCTTTTTTTCCCCTTGATTGAGAAGCTCAATTACTTTATTTCTGTTGGTCTTTAAGGCATCAACCAAAGAATCTGCCTCAAATGAAGATCATTAAACACTCTCTGACTGGTGTTTAAAGCAAATCCAAAGAGATTTGTTTTATAACTTCGAAACTGTGAATGAAAGATTTTGTGAGGAGAAACGTTTCCACTTCTATCACATTCATAACTATGCTCTGAGCAAGAGAGAAATAGATCTCTTACATAACTTTTTAATAAAGGTTAGCACAGGAGAGTTACTTTATTGTTTTTTGTTTGTTTTTTTTTTAACCTAGAGGGGCCTGATCTTGAGATGATAAGCTCCCGAAGGAAAGGTATTAATTCTCATGAAACAACTATAGTATTGATCCTACTTAAGCACTTAAAATGAGATATTGACAATTCCCATAAAAGACCATCTGGTCCAAGGAGGCAACCAAACATTAGAGATATCTGTGCTACCCTGTTCCTTCACAAGCAGGAAATCACTATTCAGTTCCAGATGATGGGTGCCATGCAGAAATCAGGCAAGTGTTGCCACATCCTGACCTAAATGTTATATGAAATCTTACATTTTTTAATATGATGGCAATTAATTAGATCTAAAACAGGAACAAAAAACCTCTGCTCCAGTCAAACAGAACACGTGGGCAGGATTCAGCTTTAGGTCCTCCACCATGTCCTCCAATCTAGATTCTGGGGAAAAAAATGTATGAACTAATTTTCAGCAAAGAGTAGCCAATTTCCTTCTTACTTTTTTCAAACGCCCTATTCTTCTTCCTTGAGAAGAAAGCTGGTTAAGCAGGAAGCTTAAGATAATACGCAATACACATTTTTAATGCAAAAATTTCCAGGGGCAATATTCTCTCTGTTGCAGCGATTACAGAAATCTTTGGTAATCAGAGGTTTCCTTTAACTCGGGCATTTTATCAGTTTATGTGACACTATATTCAGGTGTGATGATCAAAATATTTAAAAACTGGTTGGGCAAGGCACCAGTAGATCTCTACTAGTAGAGCTAGTAGATAACCCTCTGTAGGGCCTGGGGAAGCACAGCTCGGGGAAGTGGATATTTACCAACTGGTATGGCAATATTCCAGCATTTTGAATAACCAGCAGAGCATTCCAGCTGAATGTCAACTTTAATAGTATCAGAGCTTCAATTTAATATCAGCTTTAAGGCCTGTGCTGTAGGGCTGAGAAAGCTCAAACAATCTAGTAATGGTGTACACTCTCTATGATCAGACTGTAAAAGCCTCTAATAATTTGATAAGAATGCTCTCTACTTTGATAATAAAGCATAATCGAATTTAAAAAATAGATAGCAGAAAAGAAATTATACTAACTAAATTACTTAAATCTCTAAATTAGATAAGTTCAAATGCAGAAGATTTCTATTCTCATTAAAAGACAGAGCCCTCTCACTGTGCTAGGGTTCTGCCTAACTTGAAAAAAAAAAAAAAAAAAAAAAGAAAAAAATTGCTTCCTGGACCACATGGGAGCCCCTGGATGAAGCGGATCTTTCTTCCAGGCTGACCTCATCAGTTAGACCAGAACTGGCTCACAGTTCTTCTGATAAGGGGGGGAGGAGACATGGAACCCGTAAATTTAGTGCTCTCCCCCTTATCCTTTTAGTCCAGCTTAGCATTGGGTTGTATAGGCCTGCACCGTGATTCAAGGGGCAGTTTCCTGGCCCCAGCTATGAACTGCCCCTGACCCTTAACCTCACGCAAAGGAAGAGTGCGTGGAGTCAGGACTGATGTAAGGAAGGACATCCATGAAGGAGAGAACTACTAATGCAGCGCAGCAACAACATGAGTTGGGAGCTGGTGATCTCTGTTCTAGTCCCTCTTCTCCAGCGATTAACTTGTAGGATATGAAGTCAGGCCCTTCACCTCTTAGGGACTCTATTACCCCAACTGAAGTAGATGAGCCAAGCAACAAATTTTTCCCAGTTCTAAGATCCAATTACTTAAGAATATCCAATCAGATACTGTCATGCAGAGTCTACAAAACATCTTCTTTCTAGTTGACACAGCACTGTCGATCCACAGAAGTGTGGACAGTACTCTGTTCCGTTTATTGCCCATCTGCCTACCCCCAACCTTGCCCCCGTTTCGGCTATGGGATTGTAGGAGGCAATAAGCCAAGGTTTAACTGAAAACTACCGTGAGTCCCAGTTACAGTTTGTCTTAGACCCATGTTCATAAAAATATAAAATTCAAGTGCTAAGTGATCAATTCCAAAGAAAAGATGAACACACAACTGTTAAGAATAGCATGCTATATTTTACGTTATTTTAAGGGAATTGGTTTGAAAATAAAGGCTACTTATGAAAGGAACTTCCATTCATAATACTTTTCTCTAACATATGAAAGGCCGTTAATTTGACTACATGTCTAATATCAATGATTTAGGCAAACTAGGTTAAAAAAAATGATTTAGGTTGAAAGGCAAGAATAGGCAGTTGTTCATTTACTGCTTTAAGAGATTAATTGTAACATCAACGCATTATATTGTACATAACAATGACACCATAACTTTGATACAGTACAAAATATACAAATACACATACACACATATAGAACATGCACACATTACATTCTTTTTAAAGACTATAAACACTTCAAAACCAATCAGTTTCTCAATAAAGCACTCAAAGTAACCACAGTTTGTTACTTGCAAAGAGTATGTGTTTTTATATTGCACAATAATTCTTTGGTTTTTTAAATTTAAAATCATTTTAGTTATGTAAAACAAGTGGCTTATCTTAAAAGCTTGATTTTTCATTCTATGATATGTAAATATATAAAATAAAACTTTCATTTTATAAGTAACTCAACATTCATGTACTGTAAATCCATGGGATGAATAAAACTCAAAATTCAAATAAAATGTTAATTGGAGGACTATGCATATTGAAATTTTTAGGAGGCTTAAATAATGATATTCTTGAAGTTAGGCCAAATCCCTTTAAATGAATGGACACCGGGAAACCAGTCACGCACACACAAGAAATGCAGTAAGAAAGGTTTGGTTAAAGGAGAAATAAATTAGCAAAATGAAATCTACCAACATGAATCGTTTAAAAAGGTCTTTTAGAAAGTTAAAGCCTGGAATTCCCCAAGTACAGATGAAAAGTCAAAGACAATCTGATTGAAGTGAAATAAATGTTCATAACAAAGATTATTTGCATGTTGGTGGATAAGTGGGTGATTTCTGGAGCTGTAAACTCATGTACTAAAAACTTGAGAGAAGCACCGCTTTCATCACTGCTAAATGCAATCATTCAGCCAAGTTCTAAAATGAGAACCGTTCGTGTCGCAAGGAAAATGCTGCTCAGACGTTTATTGCTTTTTTACTCTGAAGTTTTTTTCTTCCTATTTAAGAAACGTAGGGAAAGCAACTTCAGATGCTTATTTTTATCTGTAAACATCCAGAAAAAAAAAAGCATTAAGGAAATAACAGAACACTTTTTTTGTTTGCCTTTTGACTGTACCTCTATCTGGAGAATTTAGTAAAGTTGCAGATGAAGAGGAGAGCCGCTTGCTAATGACGGGATCAACATGTTTCGAAAGATTCATGGTGGAAACTGACCTCCTGTCTGGATCTAAAACAAATGGAGATAATGCTAATTGACAGCCAGCATGCAGGATTGCAATTTCCTAGTTCACTGATGGAAGGAAAAACTAGGATTGGATGCTTTCAGCGCTATGACTAGATCTTTACTATGGCACAGTTTTCTAAGTGGACATTTTAAAGGTAACTTAAAGGCTAGAAATAATACTCATTTTTCTTACAGGAAAATAAAAAGATAAAATAACTATTCAGCTCACCAGTTAGTCAGCTAGGGAAATTCAAGCATATTGTTATAATACAACAAATGTAGGCAGACCAAAGGAAAGCCAGCGGAGGGCAACGAAAATAATGGAAGGAGACTGTGAAGCAAAAAGGGGCCCATAAAAGTGAACGCCTTCATCATTTCCCAAAGTGTGAACAATGGGGTAGTAATAGTGCTGCTAAGCTAGAACGCAAACACTAGAATAAAAAGAACACCAGGTTCTGTGCGTCTGCTGATACCTTTGCTTGTGGTCATTTTACCCAGGGCATTAAAGTTCATTATAGAAAAACAGATTAAAAAGAAGGAAAAAGAAACACTTTTAGGTGTGGAAAGGATGGCCCCCAGAGCACTTCTATTTTTAAAGTATACTAATAACCACACCTCTGTGCCTATAACACAGAGTTTAGTGCGGTTTACAGATGTAGAATCAACCCACAAACTTGCCTAACAAAACTGGCAGCAATGCAAAGAAAATCAGAATTCTTTCTCTTTAAGTTTATTAATAATATTCTTATTGCTGTTGGATAATTTTAGGGTAATTCTTAAAGTTCAAGTCAGAAGAGAAATAATAGCTGTATAAAAGGCAAAAATCAGCTCTGATAGTTTGCTCTCTGTACAGTGGAACTAAGCTATAACCACACTCACTAGCATAAATCACGTTCCCTGAATAAAACTGTGTATAAGGAAAAGTCTAAAAATCTCATCATTATATTTACGTAGGATGCAGGGAGTTTTTCTGGCCTATAATAGCCAAAGTTAAAGGGGTTTTGCCATATTTTATTTTATTTTCTATGGTTAGCTTCTTCTAAAACCGAAAACAAACCAAAATATTCCTCGTGGGAGAGGCCTTCAAACCCCGTTCCCACTGGTCTAACTAACCCTGGTGGTAAAAATGTTAAAATTTCCCCCACAGAATAACCATTTGGGGCCATTATTTACAGTGTGCAGGGGATAAGCAAGTCTTCCACCAACATCAGACATTCCTGTCTTCTACAGGGACTCATCTTTACGGTTGAAGCAATTTAATTAAAATTTTTTTTATTTATTGAAGTATCCTTGACTTACATGAAGCAATTTAATTATTAAAAGGAAAGTAACCAAACATCATTTCTGTGACTCAAATTTACACTTAACTGATGGGCTCTTAGGGCAATCCTAACAAAGAAAAGATTTAGGGTAAAATGTCAAAAGGAACATCTTAATGATAAAATGTGAGGTTCAAGGGCACAAGGAAGGAAAATGAAAGTCATTTCTAGGAGATCTTATAGCAATACATTTTCTGATATTGCTTTACATGTTAAGCTTCAGTTGGGGGGAAATTGTGTCTACATGCAGGCCTATCATGCATCATTAAAATTATGGAGATATAATACATATTTATTATATTACTTAACATATAAGAATTTTTAATCTTTTTCTTTTCCTCTCTGAACAAAACACAGATCCACAAAAAGATTTATGAAGAATCGGTTTAAAACGTATAAAGTTTTACAAAGCAGTGCGAGCTCATGTGGGAGCAGTGAGACAACACGCTGATTTAATCGGGATTAAATTCAACTTCTAGGATTTGTTTGTTGTGCCTACCACAAGCTAGGCATTGTTGTGAAGTAAGGGGTACTCAAAATAAGCAAGACCTGGTCACTGCTCTCAAGATCTCAGCAGATCATTCTGACCTTTGAGAATTTTGGCAAATTCCCATTATTTTCAAACTACTCTGTTCCAGTATAAGAGCAATTTTCTCTAATTCACAAACCTTATAAAAAAGGATTTTATCCAACAGCTCACAAATACAACGCTGGTTTCTCTTGCTCTGAGTGGCAATAACAAAGGTCATATATTGAACTGAGTGTGGAAGCAAGAAGTAAAGCTAAGTAACTTGAGAGCCCCTCAAAAATGTTTTGAAAATCTGTAACAGGTTTACATGTGTAACGTACACATGTAAAACATGAAGCCAGGTAAAAGAAAAATAAGTAAGGTTATAAAAGTATATACCATGACAGTTTTGCATGGAACAAATATGCAAAATTATCCCTAGAATGAAATATCACATTAAATGATCCTTATGACCACAGATTTGATATGTGCCCTACAGCAAATACCACTGGGTCATGAAGAGCCAAGGGAAAAAAACATGCTTTCAAATTTGGTTCACTGCAAAGTTGTGGCAACATGCTTTTAGATCTTTTTAAATGAAGGGGTTATAGAAGATACACTGAATGTTAGGAATGAAAGAGAATAAAGCAAACGAAAATCCATAGTTATTCAGATTAAAACTGAAAGTGGCAACAGCTGTACTGATGGGGCGGTCGGATGGATAAAGCCACACTGGATGTACTTTGATCCCTGGTGATTTATTAGTGAAAAAACATTTTTTTAAGGTTTTATCCAAAATGATCATTTAAAAAGAAAGTAAACATAGCACATGTAATTACTTTATTTCAATACCTTTAAGTCACCTGAGTCATATTATCAACACTTGAGAAACACTGTGCCACGTCCCAGATCTAGGTCTATGCAACAGGATATTAAGCATGCATTATGACTAAGGTGGTGATGGTTCAGCTATTGATGAACTGGCCCTAGGTCTGAGGTGCTAGCTACAGGTCAGGCAGTCAGCAAATCACAAGGATGTCTGTACCAGGTTTTCTAGTACCACCAAAAGTTGTGAAGTGGTGGTCCAGTCCTGCTAAATCGAGAAAGGTGAATGATGACTCAACAAAACCACCTGGGGACAGAATGTAAGACAATGATTTTTCAAAGTAAATTAAAAAAAAAAAAAAAAAGCTTATTAGACTCACACAAATGAAAAAGAACTGACACACTATATAAAATTCAAGGTGTATTGAATTTACAGTACAAAAATAAAGCCTTTCACTAAATCCAAATTTCAGTATGATTTTATGTCAATTCAAGAACAAGGGAACATCCATTTGCTTGGACATCTACTATTTCTAGCTTCAGAAATCTGTATTTTCTCTTGAAGAGCCTTAGTGTTGCATATACTTTAGGGTCAGAATACATAAGCTCATAGTATTGATTCTGATTGTCAATATTGCTATGGTTCTTCCAGAGAAAAAGACGAAACTGGTTAACCTATTCCATAATCCTGAAACCACTATGCAAATGAATTACTTAAAATAATGTAGAGTTGAAAGTAGTTGTTTAGAAACATTGCATAGATTTCCATTTCTTTAAAGAATTTTGTAAAGGACGAGAAAATCAGCCTGTGTGGAGGGAGGGAACCTTATCTTCTTACCTCCATCACCCTCTTATCCTCAAACAGTAGAAGCATTGTTTAAGTGTAACTTAATTATTTCCGCAGGATGTTTGTTTTGCAAACACAGAATAAAAAAGCAACTGTGACTTGGACTGTCCGGAAAAAAATAGTGATTTTTGAAAGCGGTTACTGTCTGTTTACCTGCGCTGTGGATACTGGGGCTCCCGTGGAGAGGACCTCCCCATGACCACCGGTTATGCTTCTGTTTTGGCTTCTGGCTCCTTTCCATTGTACGTCGTACAACGGCTTCATGGCGTTCCTTAAAGGGAAGAGAGGAGCTGATGATTAGATTCCACCTGGTTGTCTGAGCAATATTCCACTTAAGGCAGAGTGGAGTGAGAGGTACTACTTAAACTTCCCAAGTCCTACACCTTAAGGTGAGAGTAATATCAACCTGGGTGGGGGGTTACTGAAATTATTAGGTTCCAGTTGATAAAGCGCTTGGCATACAGCAGGTACTTAAATAAATGACGATTACTATTACTACTGGGAGTGTGATGCTTTCATCAACTCACATAAGCCTGGTAGTGCAGGTCTTAGCTTAAACACATGTGGTACTGTATTTTAAAAACAGCATCTGGTATCTACGGATGTGGGTAATCCCAACCCCACAACTTAATGGATTGTACGACTTTCTGTAACTCACCTATTCTGAGTCTAAATGTCCATTTTCACAAAAACTGACAACACTTACTCAAGGATTGAGTAAGAGTTAAATGAGACAATCTATGAGAAAACGTTTGTAAATGGTAAAGCCCTACAGAAATGCAATTACTGGGAGTAGTCTTAAGACTTCAGTGTAGATGAAGTAAACATAAATAGGTTATAGGTCTAGACCAGAGAAATGAGCTTTTAAAGTTCCTGGGGCAACAGTGACAATCATACCATTCTCTACCTGATTTCCACACCACAACCTCCCTAGAAACTATGACTCTGTAAATCTGCTGCCTCTGAGACATTCTTGCTGTGCATCCCAGCGCCTTAACGGGAAGCTTCACAGAAAACGTGCTGTGTTTCTGAAACAGACGAGCCTCCCACGTTTGCCCCAGAGCAGCATCTCACCTTGTCCTCCTCGAGCCTCTGCCTCCGCTTCTCCTCCACAGCAGCCCTCCTGCGTTCCTCTTTCAGCCTCTGCTCTTCTAACTTCTTCTTCCGCTCCTCCAGGTGCTTTTCGTAGTGCTGCCTGGCCCGCTCTTCTCTCTCTAACCAGATTATTTCTCTTGCAGCTTCAGAAAGAAAAATGAGGGAAACCAAACACAGGCAGGTTTAAAAACTTTACAGTTAGGGCTGTAAAAACTGCCCACATTTAACAAACATGGATGGGGTCTTTGGTTTTTTTTGTTTTTTTTTTTTGCGGTACGTGGGCCCCTCACTTTTGTGGCCTCTCCCGTTGCGGAGCACAGGCTCCGGACGTGCAGGCTCAGTGGCCGTGGCTCACGGGCCCAGCCGCTCCGCGGCATGTGGGATCTTCCCAGACCGGGGCACGAACCCGTGTCCACTGTATCGGCAGGCGGACTCTCAACCACTGCGCCACCAGGGAAGCCCGGGGGTCTTTGGTTTTAATTAACCAACCATGGTCTTTGCTTTTCTCAAATTTTCAGGAAAAAAATATTACTTAAATTTTTAGCATAACGTAATATGCAAACAACGAGGCCAGAGAAGATGCACTGAATTCTACTCTTTGGGAACTGGAACAGCCCTCTAGTTTGGTATATTATTACTGCAGAAGAGTGCATGCATCACATCTCAATGCTGATAGCCATGTGATGCCCTCAAACCCACAGTACCATCTGTCTCTCTCTCATTAAAACGTGATATCCTCCAGATCAAAAGTGTGTGTCTTGGGCTTCCCTGGTGGTGCAGTGGTTAAGAATCCGCCTGCCAATGCCGGCGACACGGGTTTGAGCCCTGGCCTGGGAAGATCCCACAGGACACGGAGCAACTAAGCCCGTGTGCCACAACTACTGAGCCTGCATTCTAGAGCCCATGAGCCACGACTACTGAGTCCACGTGCCGCAACTACTGAAGCCTGTGCGCCTTGAGCCCGTGCTCCACAACAAGAGAAGCCACTGCAATGAGAAGCACACGCACTGCAAGAGAGTAGCCCCCGCTCGCTGCAACTAGAGAAACCCCGCACGCAGCAACGAAGACCCAATGCAGCCCAAAATAAATAAATTAAATAAATAAAATTTTAAAAAATTTACGAAAAAAAAAAGCGCGTGACTTCATTTGTTTCAACATAGCATTGGTTCTGTAAGTGTTCAAAGGATTTGCGAGAAAATCCCAAAGACTGATAGTTGATGAAAGATATGCCTCACAGGCATATCACACTGAGTCAGTAAAAGGATGTCAGGGATCAAATAAGCAGCCGACCTTGTGTCTGAAGAGTTCATAATCTATTTAGGTAAGACTTAAAAAAAAGGCTGAATGAAAATATACAACTCAAAAAATATGGTTCAATGATGGAATGCTTCCTTTCTTCTTTACATATATATGCTCCTTCCTCATTTCAGGGAAAAATAAATCCCACAAAACTTTTAAAAATATGATGCTTCCTTCAGCCATGATAGCTAAACACATTTTTAAGGTGAGTTATTAACATTGTTGGCAAAAGTGTCCAAACAAAATATAGAGCATAAACCTGGAGGACACTACGGTGGTATATCAATTAAAATGTTACTTTTTAAGGGAAAAACAATAAATTCAGAACATTTTGTTTCCTCTAAATATTTGATATTAGAGATTCTGTATTTCTGCTCCCATTAAATCTCTCCAGAGCTATTCATTTCTGGAGACAAATCTACTGAAATGGATCTGAACTGACTTGACTTTCATGGAAGGAAAAGGATGAGGACAAACCCATGGTAAATTTGTCCTCTGACATCACTCAGGGTGGTACACAGAGATCTGGGTTTTCCCATAGTGAGACCTGAACAATTTCGTTTGGATTTCAGTTTTCTCTTGCCTAAAACATGAAGAAGTTGATCTTCAAGGTTCCTTCCTTCCAATGTTAAAAGCCCATGGTTTTAAAGAAATTCTCAGGCCCAAATTAAAAGTTTACTCAGAGAAAAAGCACATCGTATGTGCTCAATAAATATTTACTGAATGATTAAATAAATTAAAAAAAATACTCTAAGAACACATATTAAAAGTAACAGATAGCATTATTCACAATAGCCAAGATATGGAAGTAACCTAAGTGTCCATATCAATAGATGAATGGATAAAGAAGGTGTGGTATATATAGGCCATGGAATATTACTCAGCCATAAAAAATAATGAAATCTTGCCATTTGTGACAACATGGATGGACCTAGAGAATATTATGCTAAGTGAAATAAGTCCTACCTAAACTTGGCCTTAATATCTTTATTTGGTCTTGCTCTGCATTGCTCTCCAAAACAGCCTCTTCATTCTCCCTGGAGACCTTTCTCCTTACTGCACCTCCTAAACAAACCATACTTCCCCCATCTCTTTGCTCCTTGGTTGCCTTGCTGGGAAAATTGCTATCCTTTTTTTTTATCCAAACAGATCCATCCTTTAAGGCAGTAGCCTCATGAAAACACAGATTGCTGGGCTCCAACCCTAATTCATTTCCACTTCTTCTAGGATGGGGCCCAGTAATCTGCATTTTAAACAAACTTCCCAGGTGATTCTGGTCCCAAGTGATCCACTGATGGCATATGGAGGAACACTGCCCTTAAGGTCTTCTCCAGAAGCTTCATCTCTTCAGGGCTCATTGCTGCTCTTATGACATCTACCACAAACTGTAGCATTTCTTATACTCTGATTTCTATGCAGCAAAGGACTCCCCCCCCACTTTTTTTCCACTCACTATAGTGTTTTTCACAACTTGTACATAACCAAGGGTCTTACTAATTAATTACTTCCTGATTCACTGAGAACTACTTCTTTTTTTTTTTTTTTTTTCCCCGGTATGCGGGCCTCTCACTGTTGTGGCCTCTCCCGTTGCGGGGCACAGGCTCCGGACGCGCAGGCCCAGCGGCCATGGCTCACGGGCCCAGCCGCTCCGCGGCATGTGGGATCCTCCCAGACCGGGGCACGAACCCGCGTCCCCTGCATTGGCAGGCGGATTCT